>NC_045441.1:146862798-146919152 GCF_002776525.5 Piliocolobus tephrosceles
CTGTGACTGCATTTTATGACAATTAATTCAGTGGTACACGTATTATTGACATTCTTTTCCATATATACATCTCAATGAGTAAATTCTATTCTATTAAAATTAATAAACAACGAATGAAAAATCACAAGCCATTTTGTTAATAAATTTAAAAATCTAGATCAATGCAAGAAATTGTAAATTATCAAAATTTATTCAGGCAGTAATAGAAAATCAGGCCTGACTAATAACATAAAAGAAATAGGGAAAAGTCATCCCAGAATTCTGGGGACATGTTGTTCCACAGCATCAGATGTGATTTAAACGGCTCCACAACACTGAAAAGGGAAAAGTTACCTTCTAATGCTGAGAGCAAAACTGGTAGAGGTCCTACTAAAAAACAAAACCAAAACTACAGAACAACCAGCAGCCATAGCATCTTATCTGAAACCTAATGCAAACATTCTCAAATAAAATATTAGCAAACAGAATTCAAAAATGAGACTGTTTTGATAGAACGAAATATCCAAGAACTGTGAGACAACTGTAAAAGGTGTTAACATGTATAATAAGAATTTCAGAAGGGAGAAAGGAAGAGAAGAAATATTTGAGACAATAATAACTGATAATTTATCCAGGAAGCTCAGAGAATACTGAATAGAATAAATGCTAAAAAAAAAAAAAAAAAAAAAAAAAGAAAGAAAATGACCCCTAGGCATATCAATATTAAACCTACAGAAAACCAAAGAAAAAGTACTGAAAGACACCAGACAGGGAAAAATACACCTTATCTACTGAGGAACAAAAAAGAATTATATCCTATTTCTCAGATACCACACAAGCCAAGAAGAGAGTATAGTGGAATGTTTAAAGTACAGAGAGTGGCCGGGTGCGGGGGCTCACCCCTGTAATCCCAGCAATTTGGGAGGCTGAGGCGAGTAGATCATTTGAGATCAAGAATTCGAGACCAGCCTGGGCAAACTGTCTCCACTAAAAAGCACAAAAATTAGCTGGGTGTGGTGGCGACATGCCTGTAATACCAGCTGCTCGGCAGGCTGAGGCACAAGAATGGTTTGAACCTAGGAGGTGGAGGTTGCAGTGAGCTGAGATCACACCACTGCGTTCCACCCTAGGCAACAGAGCAAGACTCTGTCTCAAAAAATAATAATAAATTAAATAAAGTACAGAGAGAAAAAAATTCACCAACTAGAATTATAAACTACACAACATTATCCCTGCAAAGAAATAAAGAAGAAATAAAAGACTCCCCGACAAACCAAAATTAAGGGAATTCGCTGCCAGTAGACATGCCTTGAAGGAAGCATTAAAAGAAGTCCTCTGGAGGGAAGGAAAAGAATATAGGTGTCAGGATATTTGGATCAACACAAAGAAAGGAAAAGCATCAAAGAAGGAGTAAGTGAAGGTAAATACTTTTATTTTTCTTATTCTTAAATGACCTAAGATGTAGTTTGTTCGAAATAATAATGGCAACAATATATTCAATTATATATGCTTGTCTGCTTATACCTAAGCAAAATGAATGACAGCAACGATACAAGGAACGAGAAGCAAGGATTAGGATTATTTTGTTATTATAGGGTACTCACCCCACCTGCAAAGTGGTATAGTGTCATCTGAAAGCAAACATGGATTAGTTATAAATGAAAACTCCAACTCTAAAGCAACCACTAAGAAAGATAAAAACAAATAAAAATTCCAACTCTAGAGCAACCACTAAGAAAGGTTAAAAAAAAAGGTATGCTAGTAAAGACAGTAGCATCATAAAATGTTCAGTTAAAACCACAAAAGACAAAAAAGGAGTGGAAGACAGAGACAGGAACAAACAACAAGGGGAACAAATAGAAGACAATAACAAATCTAGTGGATATTAATCCAACTATATCATTAATCACTTTGAATATGGTATATATGCACCAATTTTAGGACAGATTGTCAGAGAAGATCAAAAAACAAGACCCATTTATATGCTGTCTATTAAAAAAACACTTTAAAAATAAAGACACATATAGATTAAAATTAAATTAGCTGGGTCTGGTGGTGTGTGCCTACAGTCCTAGCCAGTTGGGAGACTGAGGCAGAAGGACAGATTGAGCCCAGGAGTCCAGGAGTTAGAGCCCAGCCTGGGCAACATAGCAAGTCTTCATATCTTGAAAAAAAAGGAAATGAATGGAAAAAGATATACCATGCTTACTCTAATCAAAACAAAGTAGGAGTGGTAGTATTAATTTCAGGCAAAGCAGAATTCACAGTAAGAAGAATTATCAGAGGTAAAGAAAAGCATTACATAATGAAAAGACAGTAACAATCATCAATGTGTGGACCCAACAACAGAGCATCAAACTATGTAAGGCAAAAACTGACAGAACTGCAAAGAGCAACAGAGAAGTCAATTATTATAGCTGCAGACTATAACACCCTCTGTCAGATGCAACAGGTAGAAAATTAGGAAGGACACAGTTCAACCCAACAACATTGTCAATTGGATATAATGGACATCTACAGACTACTTCATCCAACAACAGTAGAATACACATTCTCCTCATGCTCACATGGAACACTCACCAAGACAGAACACATTCTAAGCCATAAGACACATCTCCACTCATTTAAAAGAATAGAAATAATACAATGTCTGCTCTCAGGCTACAATGCAATTAAAACAGAAATCAGTAACAGAAAGCTGGAAAAATCCCCAAACACTTGGAGATTAAAACAACGCAACTAAATAGATCAAAGAGGAAATCACAAGAGAAATTTAAAAATATTTTGAACTAAATAAAAATGACAGCACAGTTTATCAAAAATTTGTGGGATGAATAAAATGAAAGCAAGAATGATAGAAAGGCCAAACATGGTGGTTCACACTGGTAATCTCAGAACTTTAGGCCACAGGAGGATTGTTTGAGCCCAGGAGTTCAAGAACAGCTTGGGCAAACATAGTGAGACCCCACCTCTGCAAAAAATTTTTTTTCATTAGCCGTGCATGGTGGCACGCTTCTGTAGTTCTAGCTACTTGGGAGGCTGAGATGGGAGGATCACTTGAGCCTGGGAGGTTAAAGCTGTGATCGTGCCACTACACTCCAGCCTGGGTGACGGAGCAAGACTCCACCTCAACACAAAAAAACAAAACAAAACAAAAACTGATGGGAAGAAAAAGGACAAAAAGAGAAATAGAAAAAAAAAAATTTTAATGTGGGATGAAGCAGTGCTTAGAGGAAAATTTATAGCATTGAAAGTACATATTAGAAAAGAAGAAAAATCTAAAGTCAATCATCTAAACTTCCACCTTAGAAAAATAGAAGAAGAAGAGCACATTAAATCCTAAGTAAGAAAAACAGAAACAGTAAAACCTAGAGCACAAATCAATATACTTGAAAATAAGAAATCAACAGAAAAAAATAAACAAAACAAAAAGCTAGTTCTCTGAAAATATCAATAAAAATCGATAAACCTCTAGCCAGGCTAACTAAGCTCTTCAGCTTCCAGAGTAGCTGGGATTACAGAAGCGTGCCACCACACCCAGCTAATTTTTTATTTTATTTTTTTATTTTTATTTATTTATTTCAAGACGAACTCTTACTCTGTTGCCCAGGCTAGAGTGCAGTGGCGCAATCTCAGCTCACTGCAACCTCCACCTCCCAGGTTCAAGCAATTCTTCTGCTTCAGCTTCTGAAGTAGATGGAATTACAGGCACCTGCCACCACACCCAGCTAATTTTTGTATTTTTAGTAGAGACAGGTTTCACCATGTTGGGCAGGCTGGTCTTGAACTCCCGACCCCAGGTGATCCACCCACCTCGGCCTCCCGAAGTGCTGGGATTATAGGCCTAATGTTTTTGTTTCCAGTAGAGGTTTTACCATGTTTTCAGTAGAGGTTTTACCATGTTGACCAGGTTGGTCTCAAACTCCTAGCCTCGAGAGATCCACCCGCCTTGGCCTCCTAAAGTGCTGGGATTATAGGAATGAGTCACTGTGTCCAGCCTAATTTTTGTATTTTCAGTAGAGATGGGGTTTTACCATGTTGGCCAGGCTGGTCTTGAACCCTGGATTACAGGCATGAGTTACTGCGCCCAGCCTACAAACCAAATTTTCTAGTAAAGTGAGCATTAAGTGTATTGTGTCTATAGTACAAGCCGACAGTCTATAAAAAGCCACACTTTGGAAGTTTATTCACAAATTAGCAGTTTCAGATTTGGAAAACCTTTCTCCAGAGGAAGCAACTATGGAGAGTGGTTTGTTTCCCAAGCAAAGGTGAATTTCCTAGTGCAGAGCTTTACAACGCTTCACCTATTTAGCTCATAAAATAGCAAGAAAAAATTATTTGTGGTTGATCTAAAAGTCAAACACAATCCAAAACAGAGTTTACAGTAAAATGCAGAACATACCAAACAGCACACAATAGCAGAAACACCCAGCTGGAAAGCAGCCCTTGGAATACACTGGTAGCCTGCAGGCTCTGCACAGCAATGGGCTGTCCAGCAAGGGGGAAATTACACACATTCAGAGGCTCTGGAGGGACCGCCCATCACCATGTAGGTATTTGTCCGGGAGGTATCTATCCTTGGGAAATGCCCATGGTTTCAATAATGCAGCAACCACCAAAAATAATGTCTGATTTTAAAACCAGATAAAATATGTTTGTATGCCCTCACTTTTCTACAGCAGAATTTTGCAAATGACAATTTTGTTTTGTTTTTGAAGACAGAATTAGCAAGTAAATTAAACATAAGCTAAAGGTCTTTGCCAACAGAAACGTTTTTCTCTTTACAGTTCCTAGTCTCCTAACCACCTGGTGTAAGCAGCAGAAATGAAAACACAACCTCATGCAGACCCAAAGAATAATGAGCAGTTTTAGATGATCACATCTGGTGAATATCTCTGCTTTACCTTTCAATGCTATCTTCTTCCAAAGTAATTTCCATGAATGTCTTTAGTTTTCTGTGAACAGTGGCTGCAACCTCCCTCACTTTTGAACTTTTATGTTTACCTGGGAAAATTATATTAAAAGACAGAAAAGATTTTAACATCACTACACAAAGACAAACACTCCGCCACACACGTGGTACAACTTCCCTAAGCTGGGCCTCCCTATCTTCCCTTTGAGGTAACCTACATACTGACCTGCGGAATAGTAATTCTCCCTTCTATACGGATGTTGTAAAGATCAAACAAACATTTACTGGAAAGAAGAGTTCAAATGGACCTCACCTCACCCCATGAAGCCATTAGAGGAAAGGTTATGTCCATGCCAGCAAACCAATCCTGTTTCAGAGTCCTTCCCCTGTTTAACTATCACAGATAGTTAAGGATGTATTAAGGGCAAGGCACCTGGGAGCATCCAACATCTGTCCTCAATGTCCTCCTGGTGGTGATCTCAATGCAGGGGGAGTCCCTGAGGGAAGTCTTTTCTTATGCTCAACCTGGGTCAAACTAGTTAAGGAGTATTCTTATCAATCTGCAGATTTCCTATCCATTTAGGCTTACAGGGACAGTTTGTTTCAATAGGAGCACTCCCTATCTACAATGTATCATCTTTGAGAATGATTTCAACATTAGTAAAACTGAGCAAATAACACAGAAAGGTAAAGGCAGTCAGCCTGCAGGGATGTTACTACATTTTATACTGAGCTAAGCATCTTATATATATCTCCAATTATTTTTCCAGTACTCTTTGAACTGCTAGGGATATTCAGAATAGGCAAGACTAAGGCTTACGAGAAATAGTACATAGATCAAATATTAACACCAAAATATCCATCATCAACCAAAATAAATTCAGATTTTAAGATACAGGTAACACATCAAATCAATAGAAATTCAATGCTGAGGCACAGAGAGGAATACTTAAATGGGTCCAGTGGCAAAAGGTGAAAACGAATAGGACCTCTACCACTGAAGAGTAAGCAAGGTGACACAAAATCAGATGCAGGGTGGGCTAAGGAGAGGAAGCCCAAGTGGACAGCACTGTGTCCAGCACATGAGAAGGCAGGGAGTGGAAAGGCTGGGGGACACTTGAGCTGGCCAGGAGTAGCCGAGTGCAGGGGCTGATCCCCAGCATCCCATGACAGCACCTGTGAGGTACACCAGCCACCTTCCAGATGACGGGGGGGAATGTAACCAACCTGCATTAATAACCAGGATAATATGCACAGCAGCCGTGAGGCACACAATGCCTTCAATATCGTCAGAAGCCACACACGCCTTTAATTCATCCAAAAATGACCTGCAAAACAATCAACAAACACCAAAATTACTGGATCGTATAGAACCTATTATAGCAAAGTAAGTACCACCAAGGTTCAACCACAGCCACAAACCCCAGTTTGCAGGGGACATGGGAAGCTGACTGAACTCGCCCCATGCTTTTCATGGACAGCATGCCAGATTGTACAGTGAGACATTAAAACTAGAGGATGCTGCTGGGCACACGGATGCTGTGCTGAGTGAAAAAGGTTACTCTGTATACCCTCAATGCACACAGAAAAGATTTAGTATGTTGTTGAAAGATGACTCATAGCTGCTAAAGATGGTGCTTTTAAAAGTTTTCACTGAATGTATCTGTTATTAAAATTGGACAGGTACCAGACATCTGTAAAGCAATTCCCTCTGTAACCTCTCAGCCCTGCACGCACCACAGCAAACTCTGCAATTCTGATCGAGTGACATATGGACTAGAAAATGAGTAGCAGCTGCGTGTCCAACGAAAATGGCACCGGTATTTAACCTTGTCAAGTGTTTTGAAAGCACACTTGGTAAGAAGTATTTTACTAAACATTAACATTCTATGTTCTCCCTTAACTGAATTTCAGTTATGAGAAGCATAACTAACCAGAGACTGTTTAGACGAATATTCTTTACAGAAAGTTAGAATTTTTCTCTGTGTAAGTTTAATGTAAATATTTCTAATTACTGATAAAATGGAGAGAAAATTATATGAAACATTTTTCTCATAGAAAAGAGTGTAGCTTTGAAAAACTTGAGAGTAAAAGGAATAGAACAAAAGCTGCTGAGAGCTGACAGCCACGATGAGAGTTTCAGGACAGTAAAGAGAAAGTGATTACCTGACCACATTCGAAGACTTTATTATTATTCCTATTAAACACCTTGAAAATGGTGGAAGATCAGAAAGATGCTCTGGAGGGGTAAGCTCTTCCGTGTCAGAAACCTAAAAAAGTTCCAAATCAGCAAGTTGTAAACAGAGACTAGGCTACTCACCTGTAAATTACCCTGCTTTGGGTGTTCTTCAACACCTAAGAAAAACTTTCCAGAAATTCAGAAGAATTATTTTTATTAACTGTTGAAATGTCTACAATAATTATGAATAATCTATTATTATAAACATAAGTGTGCTGGGCGTGGTGGTTCACACGTGTAATCCCAGCGCTCTGGAAGGCTGAGGCAAGAGGATTGCTTGAGGCCAGGAGTTCAAGATCAGACTAGTCAACATGACAAGACCCTGCCTCTATAATAAAATTTTAAAATTAGCTGGGCATGGTGGTGCATACCTCTAGTCCCAGCTACTTGGGAGACTGAGGCAGGAGGATCACTTCAGCCCAGGAATTTGAGGCTGTAGTGAGCCATGTATCATGGCAGTCCAGCCTGGATGACAGAGATTCTGTCTCAATATGACAAAAAAAAAAAAAGATAAGCGAAGGTGCTTATTCAGTGAGACAAAAATAAAGAAAAACAGACATGCTAGTCAATGAGCCTTTTGTCAAAAAGTCTTTATCTCATTATCGTCTACTGTAAATAATGTGCTTTTATGCTAAGTAAATTTCACATTTTACTCCTGTCTAAACTGGTGTTTCTCAATCTCAGCACTACCGACCTGACCAGCTCGTTCTTTGGGGGATCGGGAAGCTGTGCTAGGTGCTGTTGGAGGCTGAGCAGTATCCCTGGCCTCTACCCACTCAATGCCAGGGGCACGTTGCCCACCCCCTCACCCAGTTGTGCCAAACAAAAATGTTCCTATACATGGTAGTGTCCCCTGCAGGGCAGAACCCCACAGTGAAGTACTGTAAGTTTAGAGCCACAAGGCCACCTGCCTGGACCTGTGCTCTTAACTATCAGCCTTGTGAGCTTCGATGAGCCTTTCACCATGGAGGAGTGAATTCCACAAGCTCCTCAGAAAGTCCAGAATTCCTGCTCCAGGTGGAAACTTATGCCCTTGTTTTCCACCTGTCATAGCTGAGGCATGAATGTGCCTACCCACCCCTGCATCTCTCCACCACTGTGTTTGGCTCGATTCGTGGCTATCTTTGGAGATTTCATTTAGGGATGACTAGACAATGCTGCTTTTTTTTTAAGAGACATAGTCTCACTCTGTTGCCCAGGCTGCAGTGCAGTGGCGCAATCACAAATCATAGCTCGCTGCAGCCCTGAACTCCTGCTTCAGTCTCTTGAGCAGCCGAAACTACAGGCATGTACCACCATGCCCAGCTAATTTTTAAACATTTTTTAATAGAGGCAGGGTCTCATCAGGTTGCCTAGGGTGGCCTCGAACTCCTGGCCTCAAGCGATCTTGCTGCCTAGGCCTCCCAAAGTGTTGGGATTAAGGTGTGAGCTACCGTGCCTGGCCTAGACAGCACTTCCAATAAGTCTTCCCACACTTCCTCTGCTAGTATTATAATACAAATTTGAAAATTTAAGTCAATCATCACTATATATCAAATAGCACTGTTTCTCATGAAAATATTTTACATCTTAAAGTGATTGCTGTAAATGCATTTCTTAAACAGTGAGACAAAAGACTATTGACAGATTAAAATAAAAATAACAACAGCATAAGGGATGGGAGAACACAACTGGAGATTCCTACTATGCAATGGACAAGCATAATTTCTGAAGGTACTGACAGAAGTTAAACATGCATGCTGAGATCTCTAGAGAAACCACTAAAAAAAAAATTACACAAAAGATAATATAAAGTCAACAGAGATAAAATGGTGTAGTAAAAACACTTGATTCATCAAAAAAGTGATAGGAAAGAAAAAAACCAGAAAGACTAATAGAAAAGACAGATTGATAGAAAAGAAACAATTAACATTAACTTAAACCCAAATCTATCAATAAATTCATTAAAGTCAAATGGAGTAAAAAAAAAAAAAAAAAAATAGAAGGGACTATAACCACACCAAATAGAAATCAGAGATTGTTGGACTAGATTTGCATAGATATGCTATGTAAACACAAAGCACAAGAAAGCTGGTTTGGCTATGAAAATATCAAAGTAGACTTCATGAGGAGTCAGAGCCAGAGATATTTCACAATAATAGGAGTCAATTCATCAAAAAGAAAAAGCTCGGCAAATGGGCACAGCTATGTTCCAATAAGACTTTATTGATGCCGGGCGCAGTGGACCTTCCTTGTCAGATTTTATCTTTTCATACAGAGAAGGTCTTTTCTCTATATGAAAACGTGATTTTTTACTTTTCTTAAGAGGTGAAAAGAACACCCTGAATATTCCACGTGGGAAAACACCACTTTTTGTTTTGCCTTGAATTATCATCCTGATTATATCACTCTTTAACCAAATAGGCTAATAACTTCTGTATTAATAATGATCTTCAATTCATCTACAGCTACTGTAGGAAAATAAGATAGTAATAATGAATAAATTATCTGTTTAAACTGATATTAGCTACATTTTTTTTTTTTTTTTTTTTTTGAGACAGAGCCCTGCCCTGTTGCCCAGGCTGGAGTCCAATGGCATGATCTCAGCTCACTGCAACCTCCGCCTCCTGGGTTCAAGCAATTCTCCTGCCTCAGCCTCCCGAGCAGCTGGGGTTACAGGTGCGTGCCACCACGCCCGGCTAATTTTAACTTTAGTAGAGACAGGGTTTCACCATGTTGGCCAGGCTGGTTTCAAACTCCTGACCTCATGATCCACCTGCCTCGGCCTTCCAAAGTGCTGGGATTACAGCCATGAGCCACTGCGCCCAGCCTAAACTGACATTAGAAGGTTGACTATCCTAGCTTAGAAATGAAAAACAGGTGGGGGAGGCTAATAATATAACATGCAAAGATATGCGAACTATTCCACAAAAGCAGTCCTAGAGTAGTCTTGTACTCTGCTCACCACTGATTACAACTACTTCTGTCCTTTTAGGAGGGAGAACAATCTTAAGAAACTTATCAACTCATTTAAATCTCCTAAATGGAGCATAAAAGCATGTTTAAATGTAAGGACTACATTTCTGTTTTAATCAAGAGTGATAACATCCTTGGTACATGTTTCACAATAGTCACATGAGTCTAAAATACTAACTAGCTATCAAACTCTGAGGTGTAGCTGCTAGGAAAGTACACCACTCACTCAAGTTTGAAAATTCTTAAAAAATACTTTGAGAAACGTAGAGAATGTGCTGCTAGTAGAAACACCATCTTGTGTCATCAATAAGAGGCACAGCAGTTTCAGGATTAAAGCACTTCACCTTCCGTAGCTGGTGACTTATCTCAACCACAGGTCCAGCGATCAGAGTAGAAAGTACACCCCGGTGCACAGGGGTGTCCGTGTGCCAAGACTGAACAGCAGTAATGAACTCATGAAGTGGCCTCTGAACAGAATAAAGCAGCTACAAGAAAACACATACATCACTTTTAATGACTAAAAACCATGGTTCTGAAAAAAACAAAACGACACTTTAAAATAAGTATTCTTACTATCCTCCCCCAAGACTCGAGGAGTCACTGATGTCGTTTGCCTGCTACCAATGCCCACGACATTCCATTCCCAGGCTGACTCAAACCTCCCACGCACCACGGCCAGAAGATGATAGACGGGACCAAAGCCCACTAGGAACTTTCCCTAAAGCCCAGAACAACCCTCAGGAATAAGGAGGGAGAGAGGCAAAACATCAATGACATTAAAATAAGGCATCAGCTATGAGGCAACATATGCTGACTAAAGCTACACAGGTTTGATGGGAAAACTAAAGGTTTTGGCACAAATTACATTACATAAAAGATCACAGACACTTGAAACGAATTCATCAAAAACAGGAACGTTTCAAATTAATTCAAATTGAACCAGACTAGAAAAAGTTTGGCCAACAACCTTCAATGGCCTCTATCAGTAAAGGACACTGAGTCTTCGATATTTCATAAATAGCCTCCCATTTAAGCATTTTTAAAAGTCTTCATTAAAAAATAATAGTTCATTGATATTTTTAAGCTGCTACTTAGAAAAAGTAATGGCTCTCCCTGATAACAGCATCATGTGGTACGAGAACTGAAACTGACATGACATTATTTTTAGGATGAAGCAAATCTGGCATACAGGTTTTTTATATGAAGTGCTTATACAATAATCTCACTTCACATCAGCTTTCAACCAGCAAAGGGAAGCCACGGGCTCCTTTAAGGTCTGTGACTCTCGTTTCCAACCTGGAGAAGGTTAACATAGGACGGGGAGGTAACTCATGATAGAAATTAGCATTTCACCTGGCAAGATGTCTGTCACTCTACAAGTATCAAAATTAGCATCTTTCAAAAGAAAGGTATATTTTATTTGGAAAACTCTGTGATACAACAATTATGCACTCAGAACCTAGAGCAATCAGTCCTCTGCTTCCTGTCCTGCCGTCTGGTCAACCTGAACTCATGGGATCCTGTTCTAAGACCACTGAGTAGAATCTAACAGCTGGAGCTCCCGCCCTTCCTGCCTCCAGCCCATGCACAGGGGTCACCATCTCTGTCTCAGGGTATCCACCACGGGGGACTCCCACACCAGGCTCCAACTTTCTCAGTGCTCCTCCCCATGGGGGACTCCCACACCGACTCCATCTCTAGCAGCGCACCTCGCCACCAGGGACCTCCCACGCACCACTGCACGTCACCCGAGCATGAACAGCACAGCTAGGGCTCATGCATCTGTGTGGGTGTACCCAGCCCTGAAAAGTCCATCTAGCGAACCCGTCCTGGGGAGGCCTGAGTACCCGAAGGCCTTCTTCCGGTTGCTTCTTGAAGCTCCGTGCAATACATTCCAACATTTTCTGAAATACTTTCTGGACTGTGTCCAACAGCATTGCAACTTCTTCATCTGAATCTGTTTTCTGAATCAAGGAACTTCCAGTTATCTCTTTCAGAATGTCAAGAAGTAATGAAACATAAAAAAATCCCTTCACTAGAAAGAAAATTGGAATATATCAGTTTTCTAATCACACAAGTTTGTTGAAATCATGACACATTTCTCACTTAACACATGTATACGATGATAACAAAAAAGAGATTATTACACTTTGGTATTTGGTGAGCCAATACCAAAAGCTAGGTTGATCAGGTTAACCTGAATTCTAATCAAAATGAATAAGTAAGTATGACATTTGTCCAATTTATAAAATTGATACCTTCAATAACAGTAATAGTGTATTAGACTTAGTCACTAAACTAAAAATTGTGTTCCTTGCACATGTGAACACACAGAAGTTCAGCAGCGTGGCTCCTTCAACACCGGAATTAGAGAACAGTTGTTGGTTCTGTTCTATTTTTAGAGAACAGATATACCTATACAATGAAACTGGCTACACTGGAGATCTAGAATTCTAGGTATAATTAGCTCCTCCACAAAGTAACTTTTATAAATAATAAAAGTAGATTTGGTCCTCATAGGAAAGTAATTCTTAAATGATAAGTGAAGTTTAAAAAATAAATAATTTTGACTGTTTCAATCATTAAGCTTAAGTATAAAATGCTGTTTTCACAATAGAAGTGAATTATAAAGAATTAAACAGGCTGGGTATGGTGGCTCGCCTATAATCTCAGCACTTTGAAAGGCCAAGGTGGGCGGATCACTTGAGGTCAGGAGTTTGAGACCAGCCTGGCCAAGATGGTGAAACCTCGCCTCTACTAAAAATACAAAAATTAGCCGGGCGTGGTGCTGGGCGCCTGCAATCCCAGCTACTTGGGAGGCTGAGGCAGGAGAATTGCTTGAACCTAGAGGTGGAGGCTGCAGTGAGCCGAGGTCGCGCCAGTGCACTCCACTCTAGCCTGGGCGACAGAGCAAGACTTGGTCTCAAAAAAAAAAAAAAAATTATAACAGCTAAAGTAAATAATATTGGTCTATTTAATACTTACTCTTAAACTTTGGATCTGTTAAACAAATGATGGATGATTTTGCTTATAATTAGAGATTAACTAAGACACTGCCCAGTACCCTGGCTCCAGTGTCCTCCCAGCATGTACTTTCAGTTGCAACATCATAAAGAGAGATACACTGGGGGTGTGCACACACACACAGACCCCTCTGGAATCTGCCATGAAGATATTTAAGGCTATGGGAAAGAGACTACAGATGGATCCACTAGAAATTGGACTACCAACTTAATCTAATTCTCAAAACTTAATGTTGAATTTACTAAATGTTATCATTTTCAATCTCTTCTAGCAAAATAACTAGGCTTAAAGAAATGTCAACATCAAATGTTGAGGCTTTTACAGATCTCAGTGAGAATCAAATGCAACACTGGGATATTGGGAGACTCACTTAAAAACCATCCAGAAACAGGTTTACGCAGCAGTCGGCTACTCCACAGAAGCGGTGGGGTGGGAGGCTGGCCGTCAGGAGTTAAGGAGTAGGGGCTAAGAGCTAGGGGCCAGGAGTCAGGGGCCAGGGATCAGGGTCCCAGCTCAGCAGTACTCTGCTTTACCAGACTGTGATCAGAAGGCCAAGGAGATATGGAATGGCCCCAGGTGCACTCCCCCTGGGTTGGCCCCACACCCTTTCCCATCATCCTCTGATGTGACTCGAGGGCTGTCCTCTCACTCACTGTTGCCATGGGTTACCCTGTGCTAATCCTTTCCTTGGGGTAACAGCAACTTCCAGGGGTCCTGGTGGGTACCACCCAACAATCCTGACTCACGCCCCCACCCACAGGAGCACATGGCCAGAGCAGAGCCAAAAGTGATGGTTTCCCACACAGATGCCAGGAAATAGCCACTAGCCCAATCCACAGGGAAAGTCAGCCTGGCAACGAAGCTGACCACAAGGAGAGGCAGAATCCCAAGGACCCTGTCACAAACTCTGGATGCAGTCATATCTGACCCAGAAACACCTTTGAATTTCCTGGCTGCATCACCCAAAAAATCCCTTTTTTGGTATATACTAGGTTGCATTATAATCAGTCACTTAAAAGTGAGAGTTCTGAGTTACACAGTAAAGGAGGGAGGGAGGGAAGGACTGGTTCTGAGTATTTATTGCTCTAAAACAGCCCTGACCGTACCTGTTTGCATGATTCCAAGACTCCGCTGTAAAAGTTGCATCTGAAACTGATGGTCACCAAGGCCTACCATAACAACATCTTTACACACAGTCAGGTAGGTCTGTAAGAGACAGACACAACTTAGCAACAAAAGCCATTTAAAAAAAGGGAGTAAATCCAGCCTCACAAAGCTTCTCCTATCCATGTGCTAGTTATCTTACAAAGCAGATTTTTACAAAGATGTTTTATAAAGGAATTTTCATAAAGATACATTAATTCTTGCTGTTTTCATAATAAATCTAGAGACATATTTTATGTAATTCCACAAACATAATTGAACACCTGTTACATGTAATGTGTAAAATTACACTAAAAGTATGAAGTTTATGCTTTGCAAAAAGATAAACTCTAGAAAGTTAGATAAATGTTACTGTAAGTTTTTAAGAATAACACTCATGTCTAAAATTACCACTCTAAAGTAGAAAATGAAATCTTGAAACATAACAAACTTGGTAAAGGGAAAGGTTTCTGTGTCTTCAGACTTCTAACCTGGATAATTTGCTGATAAATGACCCTATGAAGCTTCAGATATTCTTCTTCTTGATCTTGAATAAATGATAAAATTTTGCTTTCTAACCAAAAGCCAGTGTCTTCCAAAACGGACAAATACACTTTTCCTTCTGAGCAGAACTGTCCAAAAACAAGAAGATAAATCAGTAACAAAAAGAGCACTGTGTATCATCCTAGCAGAGGGCCAGGAGCAGGCGCACCTTGTGCTGAAGATGGATGCTCAGCCGACAGTGGAGGCCAAAGGCTCGCAGGGCGGCCGCTTCACCGAAGCCACAAGGCTTCCCACCCGGTGTCTGCAGAAGGGACTCCAAATCTGCCTGGAACAGAAAAAACCCAAGGACCACATGCTGACTGACAAGGCATCACCACAGCCCAGACAGCAAGAACAAGGGGAAGCGTCTGATCTCAGGCAGCTGGAAAGACCCCCGCTCTGGGGAAGCCCAGCCTCCGAGGACTCTGCGCCTGGACGTGAGGTGCTGGCTGGTGTGGGGAAATGTACAGCCAGGTGAGCGGGCTCAGCTCACCGTCCACAGCCCCTGCCCTGCACACAGCACCACCCGTCCCCTCCCTGCCTCATGACCAGGCCCGTCCTCCCCATCTGCCTGGCTCTGCTCTGCTGAAGCTTTGCTTCTGGTACAGTCACACTTGAGGGCAACGTAACAGGGTGTTCAGAGGGCTGGCTTCTGGAGGAGAGGAAGAGATCGTGGCCTCCGTGGGACAGCTGGCAACATGATGGGTTCCCAAGAAATGTTCTCCAAACATTCCCAGAAAAACTGCCAAGGACTGTAGGGACTGAGTGTCCACATGAAAGGGTGTGTGACATATCTCCTGCAGAGGGTGTGTTCTGAGAAATTCAGGCCATCCTCCTGAGTCCTAGCACCCTAGCAGGTGCAACAGAAATGTGAGATTTCTGAACACATGTCAACTGGGACTTGACTCCCAATCTTGCCCCGGCCAGGCTCCATGCCTTGTACCAGCTGAATGAGGTGACATGATCACTCTCAATTCTGTTGCAGCCAGAACACTTGTATAGCACTGGAAATATGAAACCTTCACATCTTGATTTGCCACCACCATTATCATAGAAGACCACTCAACTCTCAGGGCACAGAGTTACCTTTGACGTTTCAAGGGCTTTCAAAAGATGATTAAGTTTCTTCCGAGGAGCAGAGAGCAAGCACTCGCGATTCTTTGGATGAGTCAGCAGATACTCAATGTAGACCAAAGCCAATTCAGGTTTGATTGGGCGTGTGTCATGGATCTGCACCCTACGTTTAGAAGCTGTGTTGCTCTGAAAGAAGAGAGAGAGAGACTGATAATGAAAACACATGTCCCTAGAAAAGCATATCACTTCTAATACACAGTTATCCTCACTCACCTAATTTTAAAGCAGCATGATGTAAACCTACCTTGGCCTGGGCATGCTCTGTGGGCAGCCAGTGGTCCACAAGCTCCAGAATGTGCCCCACTTGCCCCCAGGAGCAGAGGCAATCCAACAAAGTGCAGTAGCTCTTGTCCACAGCGCCCTCCTCCTGGCTTCTCAGTGTGGAAATCACACCACAGCTGACAAGGTCAGATGGAAAATCAGGTCGAGTATTTCAACAGAAACTCCTCCACTTTGTCAAAAGGGGAGGAAAACCAAGAAGCTAAAATCTGACGGTGCATAAGCCCTTGTTATTATATTAGCATTTTCATGCTCTCCAAGGCGGGAATAAATACAGTTTCCCACAATTGCTGCACAGCTGCATCCCACCACAAGACCTGAGACCAGCTCTGGACGCTGAAGGAGCAGGGCACAGCAGCCACACAAAGCCCTCATCCTCTGTTTCTGTGCCATCTGTCACATTCTAGAGCAAGAGTTTCTACTTTTGAAGAACAATTTTTGTTTAGCATCAAAATACTCCTTTTTCTTCCATAAATGTGAATAAAACATAATTTTTACTGAGATAATCACCAACATTGTAGAGCTCTAATAAAAAATATTATGTGAGACACAAAAGCAAGCCACAAATGTAATTAAAAATGTTCTAGTACCCACATTTTAAAACACAAAGAAAAACAGGTGAAACTAATTTCAATAACATAATCTTACGTAATCCAATCTACCCAAAATCATTTTAACATGTAATCAATATTTCACACTCTTCTTTTTGCACCAAGGCTGACTCCGTGTGTATTTTGTACTCACAGCATATCTCAGCTCAGATGGCCAAAGCCCAGGTGCTCAGGGTCACATGTGACCAACGGTGGCCTTGTGCTCCAGAACCTCCCACACCAGGTGCTAAGAATAACCCCAGACTTAAAGTGGAGTAACAATTTCAGTTCCATATATAGTGTCTTCTTTCATAAGTACCAACTTAGGGCCCACTGAAAATCACATCCTGGTATTTTCCCTACCACAGGGAGAGGGAAGGGCAGAAGGAAGAAGCCACAATGAGCTAAAAGCTAAATGTTTTGGTCTGCTGACATGAATTAATAACTCAGCACAGCCATGGATAGGATTGCTACTTCACTACCGCACCGAAGAACAGAGCAAATACCTGAATGGAGGGACAGCAGAGGCCGGCATAAAGGACATTAGCATGAATAAAGGGATCTTGCAGCGATCATCCTAAGAGCAAAAGGAGAAAAACAAACCAAAGCACATGTGAACACTATAAATTCTGAAAGTGTCTCTACATAAACTCCTAATAACATACTATCAAAGCTGCTCAAGAAGAACCCTGGTAGTTCTTTCCATGTTCAAAGGGAAGACTTACACCAGCCTCACATTTGAGGGGCAGAGAAAATTACTTGATAAGTGTTACAAAAGTTTTATATAACATTTTACTACTTTGCAAATATTTATTAAGCACTTGCTATGTACCCAGTGCCAATCTAGACCCTGGGAATATGCCAGTAAGCAGGATAAAGAAAATCACATGCTGTCACGAATTGAATCTACTTTAAAAAACAACACTGATGAAACAAACAGACAAAAAAATCAACTCTATGCACTTGGTATCCTGAACATAAATCTCAAGAGAAGGAAACTATTTAGAGAAAATGTTATAAAACAAAATCAGAGTATCTTGAGGCAGACAGTAAAGTTCAATGGAAAAATGCAGCGGGGCGTGGTCGCTCATGCCTGTAATCCCACCCCTTTGGGAGGCTGAGGTGGGAGGACTGTGTGAGGCCTTTATAGGCTACAGCAAGCATTCACTCCAGCCTGGGCAACAGGGCAAGAGTATATCTATTAAAAAAAAAAAAAGTCCAGACACACTCCCTCACCCCTGTAATCCCAGCACTCTGGGAGGCTGAGGCGGCTGGATCACCTGAGGTTAGGAGTTCGAGACCAGCCTGGCTAACATGGTGAAACCCCATCTCTACTGAAAATTCAAAATTAGCCGGGCATGGTGGCAGGCGCCTGTAATCCCAGCTACTCGGAAGGCTGGGGTAGGAGAATAGCCTGAACCCATGAGGCAGAGGTTGCAGTGAACCAAGATTGCGCCACTGCACTCCAGCCTGGGCGACAAGAGTAAGACTCCATCTCAAAAAAAAAAAAAAAAAAAGTAAGCTTTAAGGCTACTGAGCCAAATCCAGACCCAATCAGATTCTGTAGCCCAACAGCCGACATAGCACAGAGGAGAGGAGTTAAGCTCTCAGAGTCAGTTTCTTCCTCTGCAAAATGAACACAGAACTGTTGGAAGAACCGAAGTGAACTACACCACACAGAACCCCAGTACAGTACTTAGAGTGTCCTCAGTGCTTAGTAAACTGCAGCTATATTATTATTACTGAAACAATAAGTAAAAGGGGGTCCATCTACCCTTCATCAAAAACACTCAGTAAGAGATACTCTTGGCTGGGAGAATGAGGACATGGTGAATCCTAAAAAATAATAGTAATTTTCCTGAAAATATATATGAAACAGAAACAGACCAAAATCAAAATTTGATTAGTAATTAATCTGCATTCACAGTGACCCCATCCTTACCC
This sequence comes from Piliocolobus tephrosceles, assembly GCF_002776525.5. Lineage (NCBI taxonomy): Eukaryota > Metazoa > Chordata > Mammalia > Primates > Cercopithecidae > Piliocolobus > Piliocolobus tephrosceles. The sequence continues at coordinate 146,881,541 of NC_045441.1, forward strand.
CCAACTAACAATAAGGGAAGAAAATATCTCGTCAATGTTACAAGTATACTGATAATGATGGCCAATTCCATCGGTGTGGCTCACCCATTATCTCTTTACTTAGAGAAGGAAGCAATTTTCCCTAGTGGTGGAGAGACCTCCTACAGACATACTAAGAATGAACTGAATCCCAAGACCCTCTAACGGTTTCCAATACCCCAAGGCCACAACTGCCCTGTCTGCCAACCACCTGGTGTCCTACATGGGCCTCTGTTCATATTCTGAAATAATGCTGGCTTCTCAGCCCCAGGTCATTATTTCAGCTTAAAGTCTTTATTTATTTATTTATTTATTTTTAAGAGGCAGGGTCTCACTCTGTTGCCAGAGCTGGAGTGAGTACAGTAGTATGATCATGGTTCACTGTAGTCTCAAACTCTGGGCTCAAGCAATCCTGCCTCAGCCTCCTGCATAGCTGGGACCAAAAGGCACAGGTCATCAGGCTCAGCTAATTTTTAAATTTTTGTAGAGATGAGGTCTCACTATGTTGCCCAGGCTAGTCTCAAACTCCCAGCCTAAAGCAATCCTACTGCTTTGGCCTCGCAAAGTGCTGGGATTAGACACGTGAGCCACCACGAACAGCTAATGAGCTTTACCATTTACTGGTAAATGATGCTTGGCTGTGTCCGCACCCAAATCTCCTCCTGAATTGCAGCTCCCATAATTCCCATGTGTTATGGGAGGTACCCGGTGGTAGATCATGGAATCACAGGGGCGGTTTCTCCCATACTGTTCTTATGGTAGTGAGTCTCAAGAGATCTGATGGTTCTGTAAGGGGTTTCCCTTTCTGCTTGGCTCTCATTTTCTCTATGCCGCCATGTAAGCCATGCCTTTTGCCTTCTGTCACGATTGTGAGGCCTCCCTAGCCATACGGAACTGTGAGTCCATTAAATCTCTTTTTCTTTATAAATTACCCAGTCTCAGGTATGTCTTTATCAGCAGCATGAAAACAGACTAATACAATTTGGCAACGAATACAATTTGCTTTCATGGACAGGCCATACTTTCACGTCAGAGGCAGAATGAAGCTCAGAGCCTTGAAAGGGTTAGAAAAGCTACGTGGTCCAAAGTTACATACGTTGGCAGAAAAAGAGGCAAGAGTAACATTTAGGAAGAGAAATGTGGTTCATAAGACCAATGATCTTTCTATATTTAAACCACACTTTCTTCAGAGTTAAGAATATATTTGCATTTTTACATGTTGTTAGTCTATTTTTAAATTGAGTTTTGAAATATAAACTTCCTTCAGAAATAAAAAGTCAAGGAAGGAGACGGTCCTGCATGCAAGAGAAATCACACACAAAGAAGAGTGGTGGGGGTGGAAGGGTTAGCTAAAGGATTCAAAATTGCAGTTAGATCAGAGGAGTAAGTTCAAAAGATCTATCCTATCCTATAATATGGTGACTACAATTAATAACAATAAAATATATTCTTGAAAATCACTGAGAGCAGATTTTAAGCGTTCTCCCCACAGAAATGGTAAGTACGCGAGGTGATACTGATTGGCTCGATTTGGCCAGTCCACAATGTGCACATATTTCAAAACATCATGTTGAACACAATAAAGTATATACAATTTTTGTCAATTCAAAATAAATTTTTTTAAAAAAGAAATCACACACACAACTGTTTGCCCCAACAACACACACAACTCAAATACTTCAGGGACATATCTGCTTACTGGGTGGCTTCAGGTACCCAAGTAAAACTACCCTCAGAACTTGAATACTACTGTACCTCCATGTTCACAAAATTCTTTCTTAAACCCCTGCAAATCAAATTACATTCTGAAATAATGTCACTGACAATCGGAGGCAGAAGAATCAAGTGCTTACCCAAGACATTTCTCTGGGTGCTGAGGATATGGAAGCAGAGACACAAGGTCTCCACCCTCAAGAGGGGCGAGAGAAAGAAACTATACTGCAAGGTAAACACTAGTCCAACTCTCTCATTTTACAGGTAAGAAAACAGATGCAGGGAGGTAAACATGTTTGAGAACTTTTGCTAAATTCTAAACAAACGTAACCTTAATATACCTTGCTTACAAGCATAGTTCAATCAAGACTTACCTTAAATACTTTCAGATACTCTGGAAGCACAGAGGCAAACTTGTTAATGGTGTAAAGTTTGGCCTCTTTATTATTTTCCATACTTCTATCAATACTTTTCCAGAGAATCACAATGATTTCTAGTAAACCTGCCATGCACGCGACATCGTTTACTGACAGTGTTTTCTCCAGAACCTGAGATAAAAATAATTGTATTGTGAGATCATCTAATCATAACAACTACTAAAAGATAACAGCATCTCAGAATTAGAGCTCGAAAGCAGAAATGTAAAGAATATCAGTCTTACTTTCATGTCTTTTACTCTCTACTTTAGAATCTCCTAGGAAGGTAAACTTATTTTTAAATGCCCACCCAGGATATAAATTCCAAACTAACCCTATATCCTTTAAAGAAACAGTTTATATGAAGAAAACTCCTCTAAAAATGACAATGTATGAACTATTGTCTCCATCTAGGAACATAACACCCCATTAAAAAACATGCCTTTCCTTTCACTGTATCTTCTGCTTTATTAAAAGACATCACTTTTCACCACAAATCTCGATGCAGGGGGAGGGGAATGGTAAAGCCTACTTTCCTCCAAGGTGACTGCTACTGAAACTCAGCCGCCAAAACCCAGCCTATCATGTCACAGAAAGGACACAGTCTCTGGTTGGCCAACCCCACCCTACAGGCAGGCAGAACACAGCCTGAGAGGCTGGAATAATGACTGACTATGATCGACTACCACTAGATCACGGGCTTCTTTAGTTCGTTCTAAAATAAATAGACCTACTTACATTTTCCTGAACATATGCTGGTAGTGTGCAGTAATCACCTGAATGTTCACTTTAAACCACAAACGCACTCTAACAAATTCCTCTTCTGCCCAGAGCCAGCAGTCCCACGCTGTCAACACTGCAAGCCACACACGAGTGCATTGTGGCTGCATGCCAGTAAGCGGACATGCCCACTCACCAGCACAGACACACAGCCAGACCTGCCAACAATCCCTGCTGCAGAGGCCTGTCACGCAACTCTAATGTACACTGAGGGAAAAGCCCTGAGAGAAGAAACTCAAACTCCACCAAAACCAAGAGCAGAACCAGCTCTGAAGCTCTGAACACTGGCAGCGAGGGTGCAGTGTGCCCAGGGAGGTGGCCTGCCCAGCGGCTGTGAAGACGGAAGCGGCCCTCACTCTTGCTGAACTCTTCTCTCTATTCTACATCTATTTCCTCTATGTTTTTGGTAAGTTCCTTCTGAACAATTTCAACCCAGCATAACTGACTGAGGGGCTGGGCTGGGGGCCCATCAGGGTGTGGTGGGAGACGGAGGAGAAAGCACCGTGGGGCATGAGCAGAGCCTGGGTAAGCCATCTGCTGCCCCTGCTAGGAAGGACACAATGGGGTCAGACCCAGAAGCACTTGGCTCAGGACCAGCTGTTGGGGAGCACACCAGTACTGTGCCTCAGCACAGGGCAAACTGTTTTGTGATTTTCTTTTGAAGTCTAGTTTCTTAATATAGTGGGCATTGCAAAATGACCCCAAAATCTTACTTTAGATGTCCACAAGCATAGGAGTTTAGAAGCTTAAGATAATGCTTACAAGTAACAACTGTGTCTAAGTCTTAAACATTATTTTCTTCTAATATAATTGGTTACTTTGGATTCTGAAGAAACTGTCCCTTTAATAAATTATACTTTGAAAAATATGAGAGTACCCAGAATCCAATCCAGCTATGCTACACCCAGAGTTGAATTAAAACACACAGAGACATTTAAGGTAAAGAAAATCTGGGACAAGATGTGACTGGTAAGAATTTTTCTTCTGTATTAAGTCCTACCTGAGCTCCAAAATAAACTACAAAGGATACAAAGCAGTTCTTTCAAAAACAATATGGCCTTCCAAAATAACTTGTTTAATTAACAATACTAAAGTAACAAAGAAAAAATAGGAATATTCCTAACAAAATGGCCTGTGGGAGTGACGCCATTGATGCACATCTGCCCGGCCTGGCCCTGCTCTACTCACAGTCACGTTCTCCTTCTCCCTTCCGTCCTCCTCCTCCTCCTCCTCCTCTGGAGGCTCTCTCACTGCCCTCTGGACACAGGCATTTAAGCAATGACGAATAACGTGAATCAGCTTTGCTGAAATGTTTAGGATAAACAAGAATTAATGGATGTGTTTATTCTACAAAATTAACTATCTGATAGTGAAATTATAATCCCAATTAGTTAAAAGTACTATTTTAAGGGAAATTATTCAGAAATGCATTAAAGTATGAAGGTTATTAAATTGACAAATACTGAACTCTGTAATTTGTATTATGCTTTTGGGGGAAAACATAACAAGAAACAACAGCGCTCCCTACCTATGTTGGTGCAGGCGGTATGTTCGTGGGCGTACTGATAGAACCTTCTGGCAGCAGCGTGGTTCATCTGCACCAGGGTGACACAGCGCTCGCACCAGACCTCCTCCGGCTGATTTACAGGCAGGAAAGAATTAAAGATGAGGCTCACCAGGCGCCGAGACACAGGTCGAGAATCAGTTTCCAGACGAACCAGAATGTGCTCCATAGGGCATATTTTCCAAAACTGTGCAAAAAGCACATAAGCAGAAGGAAATAATCAATTGTGCCTGTAACCCTGGAAACAGCTTTAAAAAATTTTCAAGCATAACCAAAAAAGGAAATATTTTTATATTCAAGAAAATTCACTTCAAATGACTATACCAGAATCTGTGACTTTCTGTAGAGAAATTAGAATAAATAAATCTGTATTTTAAAAGGTACTGTTAAATAAGGCACCCAAGTATAAGGTTGCTGAGAGGCTTAATTAAAATTACTTGACACCATGATTAACACACAGGAAACTCTCCAATGATAGCTACGATTGTCAACTAATATTTTTTTAATTTCTTAAAGTACCTGAACTTTTGGCCCATTAATGTGAAAAGTGAGTAAAAACATATATAACGTTTTTGACGTGGACACTCTACCTCCTATCTAAGAGGCAGAGGCATCACTCCTGAACTCCGGGGGCTGCCTGTCCCACCCAGTGACCCCTTCTCGGACATAAGCCTGCCCAGATCATCATGGACCCCCACAGCCTAGTCTCATCTCCCCCAACCCATCTCACACGCAGCATCCAGACAACCGGCAAAAATCAGAACTGATCATAGTGATAGCGTCCCTCTTCTCAAAAGCACCCAAAGCACCTACAGAAAGCAAGCACCAATCGTCTGCACAAGAAATTCACGACAAAGAAAAATGCAAAACAAGACAAAGCAAAATGGAATGGCACCACATCAAGCCCTGCCTCGGGCTCCTCACCTGCATGGTGGGGAAAATCCTCGACCTTGCATTTTTCTCAAGGACCTTGCTCCAAGGACCAATCCTTCTTTCCAGTATTTTCAATTGGATCTGTCTTCTTCACATCATCCCAACTCTTAGAACAAAAACCCACGCACAAAACTCAACCTGAGGTTCCCATCTCCTGGATGCCACCTTCCCTATCCCTTGTCAGTCGACCTGCTCCAAAGCGTGCCTGCATCCCACCTCCAGCTCCAGACCCCATCTCCCAACTTCATCGACACTGCAGTCCACCCTCACTGAAGTTGTTCTTGCCAAGGTCATGATCTCATACGGCAAATTCAAATAGACATACGTACGCCCTCAACTCAGACAAAATCTGCAGCATCCAACACTGTTATTACTACCTCCTGAAGCTCCCCGGGATACTTCCACTCAGGCACTTCTTGGGATTTCTGAAAAAGTTACTGTAGTAAAGACAATAATCCCAAATTCCACACTGGGCGGTTTACTCACATTCTAGCATTGGAAAGACAGAGCATTACCCCGCACAGGACAGCGGAAAGGGCCAAGGTTCCCAGCTCCCACCTACAGCCACAGGGACAAGAATCTTCTGCCAAACCTGACTGAAGTCTTGGAAATTAAGGGACTGGAGACTTCTTACCTAAGGGTGAGAGGTTGTCCTGTCACGGTTTAAGAGAACAAGAAAGAGAAAAATACTAGGACTCATATTCTGGCCAGTGAACAACTCTGTCCACCTCCATTCTGAACCCCTTCTGCCCGTCCCAACACATGAAAGCCTCCTGGCCACAGGCTCCAGCCCCAACAGGTGGTTACTTCTAAGAGCGAGGCATCAAGCCCTGAACACTGCACCAGCGGGAAACACCAGCAGGCCTGCAGGTGACAGTGCTGTCGGCAACCAACCTTTCTGGAAATGCCTGAGGATGTCAAGCACGGAACCAAGTGCCTGAGCCACTATTTACTGTATTTTTGCAACCACCCCCAGCATAGATATTAGTATTCCCACTTAACAGGTAAGAAGCAGGCTTAGAGCAATTAAGCACAAGATCATGGTACTTTCATCTAGTCTGCCACGCTGCCTTTCAACATCACACAAAAACACGGATCAGAGCTGCACAGCCCACACACTGCTGTAGAAATAGAAGTAGACTCATTGGCTGGGCACAGTGGCTCCTGCCTGTAGTCCCAGCAACTCAGGAGACCAAGGCAGGAGGATCGCTTGAGGCCAGGAGTTTGAGGCCACCCTGGGCAACACAGTGAGACCCTGTCTCAAAAAAAAAAAAAAAAAAAAAAAAAAATTAAAAAGAGGACAATGCATTGAAGGGAGAGTGTTGACACCTCCTGGCCCACTGGGCTCAGCCCAGCAGCCCAGGCCTACAACAGCTAACAAAGGAAACAAAGAGAAGGTATAACTCTCACTCCTTCTAGAGCTGCATGTACAGACCCTCCACTGGGCCAGCGCGCCCATTACTGAGTTGTGCACGCCAGGCCCGGCAGCCTGATCTCATGCTGCCAGGTCATTCCTGCCCATAGACCATGCCCTCCAGTCAGCTCCAACAGCTGTCCTCTGGCCAGTCAGACTGCCTCTTGTACACATGTCATTCTGTAACCTTAACTTTCAAGGGAAATTAGCTTGCATGCCCGTCACAAACCTTTCCAGAGACCTCACAACCAAATGGCTCTCTGCCTTGCACTTGCAGAGATAAGGACTAAAATGCAAACATGGTTGATGCCTTCTTTCTCTGCTCTGACACCCAAACTCCCTGGTGGACCAGAGACCCTGTGTCCATCTGCCTTCCTTACCTACTACAGTTTTTTGTTTTGTTTTACTGAAGAGTTATTCTTTTATTGTTTATAAAATAATGGTACAGTGGTTTTTAAGTGCTTATCTTTTAGAGATACATTCTAAAACACAAAGAAAACAATATGATGTCTGGAATTTAGTTCAACATAGTCTGGCAGTGTGCCTGGATACAGTTTAGATAAAGCAAGACTGGACACAGCAATAATTGTTAAAGCTGGGTGATGGGTATGTCTAATTCACTGTATTAGTCTCTCTGCTTTTAGATATGTTTGAAAATTCAAAATAAAAAATTAAAACAAAAAAATTTAAAATATTCACAAAAAGTTGTTTTTCTCCAATAATTGCCTTAAAGTCTATTTTGTTTTCTGGACTTTTTGGTCCAACTTTTATTTTAAGTTCAGGGGTACACATGTAGGATGTGCAGGTCTGTTAAATTTGTAAACGTGTGCCATGGTAGTTTGCTGCACAGATCATCCCATTACCTACATATCAAACCCAGCATCCATTAGTGATTATTCCTGATGCTCTCCCTCCTCCTATCCTCCACCCTCCAACAGGCCCCAGTATGTGTTGTTAGCCACCATGTGTCCATGTGTTCTCATCATTTAGCTCTCACTTACAAGTGAGAACATGTGGTATTTGATTTTCTGTTGCTGCATTAGTTTGCTGAGGATAATAGCTTCCAGCTCCATCCATTCCCTGCAAAGAACATGATCTCGTTCCTTTTTATGGTGGTATAATACTCCATAGTATATATGTACCACATTTTCTTTATCCAGTCTATCATTGAAGGGCATTTAGATTGGTTCCACGTCTTTGCCATTGTGAATAGTGCTGCAATGAACATAGGCAAACACATATCTTTATAATAAAATGATTTCTATTCCTTTAGGTACATACCCAGTAATGGGACTGCTGGGTCAGACGGTATTTCTGCCTCTAGGTCTTTGAGGAATCGCCACACTGTCTTCCACAATGGCTGAACTAATTTACACTCCCACCAACAGTGTAAAAGCACAGAACTACAGTTTTAACAGGCTGTTTCAAAAACGCCATCAAAATTGAAGCCAGTATTTTTATTAAAATTGACATGCTTGGCCAGGTGCAGTGGCTCACGCCTATAATCCCAGCACTTTGGGAGGCCAAGGCAGATGGATCACCTGAGGTCAGGAGTTTGAGACCAGCCTGGCCAACATGGTGAAACCTCATCTCTACTAAAATTTAAAAAAAAATCGCCAGGCATGGTGGCACATGCCTGTAGTCCCAGCTACTCAGAAGGCTGAGTCAGGAGAATCACTTGAACCTGGGAGGCAGAGGTTGCAGTAAGGCAAGATTGTGTCACTGCACCCCAACCTGGGTGACAGAGCGAGACTCTGTCTCAAAAAAAAAAAAAAAAATTGACATGCCTACTCTATATTTTTTTAAGAGATAAGGTCCCAAGCTGGTCTCACGCTTCTGAGCTTAAGTGATCCTCCTACCTCAGCCTCTCAAAGTGCTAGGATTATAGGCATGAGCCACCACACATGGCTATTACTCTAAAATTTATATGAAATGCAAAGGACCTAAAGTAGCCAAAGAATTTTGAAAGAACAACAACAAAGCTTGAGAATGTACACTGCAAGACTTACTGTAAGATCCACACAGAACAAATGGATCAACAGAACAGGACAGAGTACAGAAAAGGACCACACATATGGTCGATGATTTTCAACAAAAGCATCAAAGTAACTCAACTGGATATGACATTGGGTGTTAATACTACATTGGTCACTCAAAATATCCTTTGTTTTCTTCTAACATAAAAAATTCACAGATCAAAATTCACAACACACAAAGTAATAGGTACTAAATGCAGTGACAAGATCCCCATCATCGGCTGGGCACGGTGGCTCACACCTGTAATCCCAGCACTTTGGGAGGCCAAGGTGGGCAGATTGCTTGAGCCCAGGAGTTTGAGACCAGCCTGGGCAACATGGGGAAACACCATCTAGAAAAATCAGCCAGATACGGCAGCCACTCCTGCAGTCCCAGACCCGGCGGCCACTCCTGCAGTTCCAGTCGCTTGGGAGGCTGAGGAGGGATGATGACTTGAGGTTGCAGTGAACCAAGATCACACCACTGCACTCTAGCCTGGGCATCAGAGTGGGACCCTGTCTCCCCCTCACCTCTTCACCCCAAGCAACTGGCACTAAATTCTTGTTCTCTTCAAACGATATTTTACCCATATCTGAGCAATATTTACACACACATTTGTCTCCATTTTATTCAGCTGGTAGCACACCAGAACCACATCTACACTATGCTTTTATACTTCTATATCTTAGAGGCCTTTCCAAGGAAGCCCCACAAAAAGTTCCTCCTTGTTCTTTTCATGGCCACATAGCACCACCTCTCTGAAGAATATACAAATCTGTCTGGCTGACCCTGCACTCTGGCATGTCAGGCTGTTTCTGGATCCTGTGCCATAACAGAACAGCACTCAGTAAATTTCTGAGAACTACTGTGGGGAGAAAGAAAGCTCACAATGGTACCAAAATAATAATGAAGTCAAGAACATTATAAGCAACATTCTTAGCCAAAAGCCAAAAGCAGAATAGAACTAGAGCTGAAAGAGAATAATCACGTCAGTAGTTTATAAAACGTCAAAACGCACATCTCTCATAAAGTGGGTGTCTCCCTCCTTCATTCTGTGTGGGGGTGGGGGACGGGGGCGGGGGGCGGGGGCGGGGGGCGGCTCATACTCGACACTGTCCAGAAGTGCTCACCGGGTGCCAAGTACCCAAATACTACACCAAATATCTCAGTGAAAACCTTCACACATGAGAAAAATAGAATGGAAGGCAGGGGGTGCTTACATTCATGTCTTTCAAAAAGAAAACACATTGATAATATTCCTAGAATCTTCGATGAAAAACACAAAACAACATTTGATGACAGAGATAACTGGTCAAATAATATCAGCTATCAGTTTAAAATGTGGAATTAAAACTACTTTCTTTCTGTTTGATGAACGCAAACCCCTATTTCATGTCTTAGGTAAAAAAGCTCTATTCATCGTACCTTAGCAGCCCTCACAGCTTTGATCTTCAACAGCATGTCCACAAAAGCCACCCTCACTTTCTCCGAATTGTCGTGGAGACTGTATCTGAGAGTTGGCAGGAGCTGCTCTAACAATGGGTGGCTCAGTTTGTTGTCCAAAATCATTGGCAGACACTGCAACACAGAGAAAGATAAACAGTTCAAAATCAGAGCAGGCCAATGAAAGGTTCAGGCAGAAAAACTTCGTTAAAGAAAACGTTCGGTTCCATCTTTATAGAACTACTAGTGAAATAAATATACCTACGGAAAATAACACTTTTTCGAGAACTATTTCATATACAAGGCATACTTTTAATGAACTAGTATAGGTCCAACCACCGCTATTTGGTCCATTCATTGTTTTGTTCAAATAAGATTAAAACAATTATAAAAGAAATCTTTAATGCTCTCTCTTAGCTAAATTTTAGAGGATTTTTCAGTTGAAAGAAACACAGAATAACTACTGGTCATGTGGTCTCCAAAGGCACCAAGTCCAAGAACTCTGCATTTCCTGACTCGATACTGCATGAGGACTGGAGGGAACAGAGCCAGTGTGTGTGACTCAAACACACTCTCAGCTGACTACAGCGCCCATGTAGCAGGTGGTGCTCCTCCACAGGCCAAGGCTCAGCCTGGGCCCCCAAGCTCCAGCACTGCTTAAGCTCTACGGCCTTCTCCATCTAGTTTCAGAAGAAACTATATATACATATATATATATATATATATATATATATATATATTTTTTTTTTTTTTTTGAGACAGAGTCTCACTCTGTTGCCCAGGCTAGAGTGCAGGGGCACGATCTCGGCTCACTGCAACCTCCCTCTGCCTCCCGGGTTCACGCCATTCTCCTGCCTCAGCCTCTGGAGTAGCTGGGACTACAGGCACCTGCCACCACGCCTGGCTAATTTTTATATTTTTAGTAGAGATGGGGTTTCATCTTGTCAGCCAGGATGGTCTCGATCTCCTGACTTCGTGATCCACCCGCCTCGGTCTCCCAAAGAGCTGGGATTATAGGCATGAGCCACTGCACCTGGCCACATATATTTGAACGATGATAATTTTTTCAAAAAATTTCAAATATATACAGCTCTTCTTCCAAAGCACTAAAGGGCAGTCTGATTTGAATCATCTGCTCTGTGTCCACAGCCACCCCTTGATCCTGCCCGCACACTGGACACCGGCCACCGGCCACCACCTACCTTGCCAGTTGCCCCCCCCATCCCACAGCCCCTGTAGCCCCGCCTACAACACTGTGTTCTCCTAATTCTCCTTCAGCTTTTCTGGTCTTTCTTCTGTAGATTCTCTGCTGACTCTTCCTCTACTCCAGAGCCCACCCATCCCTCCTCACAGATGACTCATCTAGGCCTGGGAGGTATCTCAGAGTGGCCCTGCAAGGGTTTCCTCAGGGGCATGAAAGCACCAGACTGTGCTCAGAAGGTCAGGACCGAGAGAAGACTGGCCAGGGAGCTGTGGCCACTTTGGGTGACAGCAACAGGAAGGAGCAGGTGAACCTCAGAGAACTCCAGGAAGGGAAAGACAGGACTTGGGTGAAGGAGGAAGAAGCAAGAAGAGCACGCAAGTGAGTGACTCAGCAGATGACATCACCACTTCAAGGAGAAAAAGAGGAGCAAGGGGGAGAGAGGAAAACAAAGAAAACTCTTGGATGGCAGCAGGTTTGGACAAGACGGTAATGACTCAGCAGTGGAGACAGGATGGTTGCTGTAACATGCTGCCAAGGCCCCGTCAGAAATGAGGCACTCACCCCAGCTGTCCCGGGGCCGCTGAGCCGCCCTCACCGTCAGCCTGCGTGGGGACGGCCTCCTGAAGAAAACACCTTCCTCCTGGGCAGCCAGTGTGCAACGGTGGATCAGCATGGGCCCAGCCTGAAGGGCTCTGCCGGCTCCAGTGTGTAACGGTGGATCAGCATGGGCCCAGCCTGAAGGGCTCTGCCAACTCCACTGTGCAACAGTGGATCAGCATGGGCCCAGCCTGAAGGGCTCTGTCGGCTCCAGAGCTGCCTGTGGGTCTGCACGAGGCTTTCCCAGGCTGTGTCGTGGCTTAATGTCCCCTCCCCTCCAGAGGTGTGCACCCCAGGAGCACTTCCTAATCTGCAAGCTGTGGATAATCTTAATCGCAGAGCTAGCTGTTGGTCACCTGAGCAGAGCTCTCAAGAAGACGCTTGTCTGCAAACTGGGACCAGCTGCGTGCAAACTGCAGTCAGATCAAGGTTGGAAACCAGATCACCAGGGTGAGCCCATCACAGTGCAAGAAGCACATGGGTCCCTGACTCCTCAGCCAACACTTAAAGAATAAGAGCATCCAACCACAGACAAAGAGGAAGAAGAGGGACTGACGTTTCACAACAACTTCCAGAAGGACAAGCGGATGGTGTGGGGATGAATTCTGCTCAGAGATCAAAAAAGCCTAGTGAAGCGTCATGTGAAACTAACCTTGGCTAGAAATGCTGTACTGGAGTGGTGGACATAGAAGATGCTCTATAGTGGACTGGGGAATGGCAGGAAACGGAGGTAGACTATTCAGGTGATCACTAAACTAAGACTCTTTTGAGAGTAAGAAACTTGTTCCTAACAATTACTGCAGAGCAATAGGCATGAGCCCAAAAGTCTGATCACTCCACAAACACAGACATGCTCCTCAGAATATCCTTCTGCAATGAGGAGAGATGGGGGAGCCTCTGCCTCAGATGGAGATGTGAACATGCTTAGAAACCTATAGGAAGGATACTGCTGAGAGGGAGAGGTTGAACATGCAGACAAAAAAAAATTTTTTTCTGAGACAAGGTCTGGCTCTATCACCCAACTGGAGTGCAGCGGCACAATCTTGCTCACCGCAAGCTCTGCTTCCCAGGCTCAAGCCATCCTCCCACCTCAGCCTCCCAAGTAGCTGGGACTACAGGTGCATACCACCATGCCCCGCTAATTTTTTTTGTACTTTTTGTAGAGACCAGGTTTCACCACTCTGCTCAGGCTGGTCTTGAGCTCATGAAACTCAAGCAATCCACCCGTCTTGGCCTCCCAACATGCTGGGATTACAGGTGTGAGCCACTGCACCTAGTCCAGAAAACTTTTCAAATAGAGAAAATAAGCAAGCAGGTTCCTGAGAAGTGGGGAGGAAGATCCACAGGAGCCCCCACAGGGCCATGGCCGTGAGGCCCAAGAGCCGCTCTGAAAATGTCTGTTTTGCACATGAGGGACAAGGAAGTCACCTGCTGTGCTCAGGGGAGTCAGAGCTTCTAAACAGTTGATTCCAGTAGCGGGAAAGTGAGATCAGCTCTTCTTAGGCCATCTCACAGGCCCTCAAGAAAGTCTCTGAACCGGCCTCTCTGAGCGCTTTACAGATTTACAGACCCTCTCTCGGAGAGCGTTTGTTATTGCAGCCTGGGTAGCTCCTCCCTCTGGTTCATTTCACATTTTCCCACCAAAGCCAGGGGAGAAAAGATCAGTGGCCACCCCAGTACCATCCAGCATATACACATTACAGTTTCTACAAACCTAAGGCAGTTCAGGTTGCTTAGAAAATAATATGTGAGTTTCTCTTGCAAGGTTTGAGCTACGATCGGTGTTGGTGATAGGTGGGAGATACTAAAAAATTACTTCAGTGAATCCAGATATATTCTATGTACCAGATTCTATGCAAAATATATTTCTCCAAGACATCACATAAAGAGACAAAAGAGAATAAATTCAACAGTACTGGGACCCCCTCTCCCCTTACACTAAAAACAACTATTAGTTCAAGTAGTCATTTTTTGTAGAAAACACTTTTAATTTGGTTTTCAAAAAGCTTACTCTGGATATATGACAAGTCAAAAATGTTATCTCTGTGGAGTAGGATTACAGGTATTATTTTAATCTTCTTCTTTTTCTGTTTTTCTAATTATTCCACAATAAATAAACATTACTTACATAATTTTAAAAATCTTACCTTAAAGACAGAACAACGAACATCAGCTGAGCTCGTGTCAAATGCCAGTTCCCCAGTCACCTTCTTCAGGAGGTCAATAAGGATGGTCGGGGGCATCATTTCCCAGTACTTAGAAGTTATTTTACAAACACCAAGGATCCCTGTGGAACGGACCATCGGATAAGGATCTTCTAAAAGGCTCTATAAGTAGGAGGGGAGAAAGGCTTAAAAACCTTGACTTAATTCCTGAAATCAACATCTGCTTCACACATGAGCACTTCAGGGATTCGTAACTTAGAGAAACTTTGAGCATAGAAACACTGGACACATATGGATTCCTAGACCTGAGATTACTTGCTATCACTTCTAAAGCAGAGTATTTAAGATCAAGCCAGAAACATGTGGTGCCTTATTTGCCACATCCCCTGACAGCAGTGCCTCAAAACCAGCTCTGTCATCCAGTGAGATCTGCACACTCAGCCGAGCATGGCAGGCGTTCAGATTAGGCATGGCCCATGTACACCACGCTTTTGAATTCTAAAATGCTGTAATGCATTTTAGAGCCAGGAATAAAATAATTCTACCTGTAATGAACTAATCCAGGCCATGATCGTCAGCGGTACTAAAAATTCAAAAGGAGACACTGAGGCAATAAGTACCCCGATGGGAGTATTCGACATCACCAGGGAAATAATCTCATGAAACAAAATCCCAAATACATGATTCGGATCAACTCTCTCATTTAACCACCAATTTATAGGAAACACAAAGCGCAGAGGGACACACTAATGGCATCACAGGAAGGGGTTCTATAAAATCCAGACTGCTGGGAACGTCATAGAATAATTTGGTTTCTTCAATGACAACAAAACTAGCAAGTTTTAAGAAAACAAAACACAGAAAGATTATAGCAAGAGAGCTCGTGGTCCAGGAGACTTAAGCAACATGTCAGTTAGTCACAGCACGTGGGCCTTAGTTAGAGAAACATTCAAACAAAATGAGAAAATGGCAGCAACGAAAGGGTACCCAAAGACACTAAGGAATTATCGTTAATTTATCTTTAGCTGTGATCATGGCATGATTTAAAAAAAAAAAAAAGATTATCTTTTACCAATACCTTCTGACCCATTTAGAGCTGAAATTATATGATGTCCCAAATATGTTTCAAGACAGGGGAAGAAGAAATCGGATTGCGATTAGTCAGCAATGAGTAAAACTGTGTTGTGGGCACACAGGGGTTATTACTCCAGCCTCTTTTTTATTATGCATGACATTTTCTATTAGGAACGTTGAAAAACACAACAGACTCTTACTACTTTCATTAGAAAAAAAAGACTTCAAGTTAATATTAAGCATTTACCCCATCTCCTCCCCCAAATTTAACCAAAATGATCAATTTCTATTAGCAATAACAGAAACAAAAAGACTGAGGAATTTCTGTAAGAAACGGAATAAGGGACAGACTCATGGAGAAAAGAGCAGGTAAGGGTGCTCTAAAGACAGGAGGTTGTGACCTCAGAGAGCTCACATCAGCCCCGAACCCAGAGCCCAGGTTACAGAAAAAAGAGTTCGTGACAAGGGCGGCAAACAACCCCTGGTGAGGCACACGGGCCAGCAGGAGTTCAGGAGCCAGGATGTGCCCCCAGGATAAAGTCTTAAAAATGGTTTCTAAACCAAGTGTGTCATCTGCCAGGAAGAGTTTCTGAAAGAGATACTGGGCAACAGACAAAGAAGAACAAAAAAAAAGAACCAGCAATAACTCTAAGCTTACCTCCAGAAAGGCCGAAGAAGGAAAAGCAAAGCCACCCAGAAGGAAAGGGCCCTTTGTACTTGGGTACCGAGGGGTCACCTGCCTGCCTGCTCTTCCTCCACAGAAACTAAGCGAAGCCCACCTGCTGTTGCACTCAGCCCATTTAGCAAACCTGAGACACAACCCTACACAACTGGAGAAGAACCCTTGCTAACTACCTTACCAACCCAATCCTTTATCCAAACTTAAGAACGGACAAGATGACCAGTCTTTTAAGTCTTTAAGAAAAGATGACCAGTCTTTTAAGAAAAAGCAAACAGGAAGAAAAAAAGATGATTAAAAAAAAAAAACAGAAAAGAACTTTAGGAATCTGAGGGCCTGTTCTTGGGATTCAGAAGTTTTTACACATTTTTTTGTCTATGAATTACTTTCAATAATAATCTTTAAAAATAATAAAAATATATTCTGGACAATCACCTTACAACCACATCTTCTCCGGGCTCAGTGTCCAGACCTGTTTGCAATTACACCGTCACCAGATAAGCACTCAAAATGATAGCACATGACTTGCAATGCTGTTTCTGTCACATCTCTTCATTTAAAAACATTCAAAGAGTCCTTTTCTTTTTTGAAACAGGGTCTTGCTCTGTCACCTAGGCTGGAGTATAGTGGTGCAATCTCAGCTCACTGCAGCCTTGACCTTCCAGCCTCAAGCAATCCTCCCATCTCAGCCTCCCGAGTAGCTGAGACTATAGGCATGCACCACAGTGCCCAGCTGATTTTTTTTTTTTTTAATTGGTAGAGATGGGGTTTCACCATGTTGCCCAGGATTGCTCAAGCAATCCTTCCTCGGCCTCTGAAAGTGTTGGGATTACAGGCATGAGACACTGCACCTAGGCCCTTTTTTATTTAAAAAAAAAAAAAACGTTCGCCATATTACTCAGGTTTAAGAAATACCAATAGAGCAAAAAGCATGAGAGAACAGTTAAGGTACACAGAGGATACGTGAAATAACCACTGCTCTTACTTATTTATCAGATCACCTCCTTTGTCCCCTCATGAAAGAGCCTAATTTCCATCTAAAGGTTGAGTTAAAGCCTCAAGAGGTGCAGCACCAGGGACAGGAGCTCTCAGCCAGCTTTGGCGAACAATGCCGCAGGCCAGACCCAGCTGGTACCTGCTCCTACACAGCCCACAGTGCTAAGAATGGTTCATATTTCTTAATGGTCGGAAAAAATGAACAAATTATCATTTTATGGCATGTGAAAATTACATGAGATTAAAATTTTGTTTTCCACAGTTTTTTTCTTTTTTTTAAAATAAGAGTCAGGGTCTGGCTCTATCGCCCAGGCTGGAGTGCGGTAGTAGTGATCTTCCCGTTTGAGGCAGCAGTGAGTGACGATCACACCACTGGACTCCAGCCTGGGAGACAGAGCACAACTCTGTCTCTAAAACTAAAATAAAACTTGAAAATGAGGAATCTTAAAAAAAATTGTAAATATACATAATGTACACAGCAAAATACTAATGACTTCATTTAGGGATGTGTGTGTGTGCATGAAGAAGTATACAGATATTTATTACACTTTTTTTTCTTTTTTTTTTGAGACAGGGTCTCACTCTGTCGCCCAGGCTAGGGTGTAGCTGTGTGATCATGGCTCCCTGTAGACTTGACCTCCTGGGCTGAAGCCTCCCAAATAGCTGGGACCACAGGTGTGTGCCACCACACTGGGCTGTTTTGTTGTCGTTGTTGTTTGTAACTTTTTGTAGAGACGAGGTCTCACTCTGTTGCCCAGGCTGGTCTCAAATTCCTGGCCTCAAATAGTCCTCCCACCTCACCCTCCCACAGTGTTGGGATTACAGGTGTGAGCCACTGTGCAGGCCGATTACACTATTACTTCAACTTTCTGCATGTCAGGTTTTCCGTAAGTTAGAAAAGAAAAACAAAAGGGAGCATTTCAGAAGCACCACAGGCGACAGCATTACAATAGCACTTTGCTGTCATTGTTTCCTAAAACTTTACTACTTAGGACAGTAGATAATATGCACTGCTTAAGTAAGCTCTGTTAGGAAATACAGACTAAGTAGATGAAAAGAATCCACAATACTCCTCGGAAATAAATGCCGCATCTTAACATCCTAACACCTCATCTGAAAAGTCAGCTGCCACAGGCATTATTTGTAGGCTTGCCCTGAAATATAACCAGTGTTTGCTCACTATGCTACCCAACACCTTTATGAGAGGCAGTGTCACAACCGCACTTCCAGAGAAAGACACAGAGAAGGTGAGTGGCCCAAAGCCACATTCCTATTAAGGGAGAGTGGTGGAATCTGACCCCAGAGAGCAGGGGGTTGACACCAGAGCATGTGCTTTACCCACTGTATGACGCCATCTCTCCACTGGGGAGACAACAGGCGCATGCACAAAATGGTTACAACCACACGTAGTAATAAGTAATTAAACGTCCCCAAAGTAGAAAAAGACACCACGGGTCCACGCTGTTGCAGAAGGCCCCAGGGAGAAGCGGCATCTCTCTGAAGCATAGTCCAGGTTTAGAAACCATGTCATGTGGGAGCAGAGCTCTGGCTGTTACAGGGGAGGTGGGGACACACACAAGCAGTACATGCCACAGCCTAGACAAAGCTGGTATCTGTAAGAAGCTTGACCACCGGAAGTACGTACATAGAGCTCTTCAAACTGTTTCTGAATCTCACTGTCCATTTCAATAGCGTGAAGGTTTGGATCCCTAATAGGAAATGCTTCAACAAACAACAATGCAGCATTTGATCGAACTTCAGAGTTTCTGGCCTATAATAATAAAAGAAGAGTATCTCAGAATCCCAAAGAGTTAACATGCGAAGGCTTAAGTACCGTGTTCCCAAAGTAACAATTTAATTATCTTGATACAGATTTATTTTCAAATTACAGACAATCATAACATTTAAATTGACCAAACATTACTCAGTTCAACGTCAACAGATACTATGAAAAGATCAAGCTTCTTCACTTCAGAGCCCACTTCATGTCACTAAGTGGTCACCCCACATCCTCACTAAAGATACCAGGTTGTCTGCACTAAAAGTCATTGTGTGTTTGTTAGATCTCAAGGACTCGGACAGCCCAGGACAGCACGGCAGACCACCCACAGCCTAAGCTGGTTTGCTTTACGGCATGTCTCTAATCTCCTTCCCTAAACATGGTTACTTAAAAATAACTGTGCAGTTAGCACTAAACCAATCCAGGTTTCCAGTTAAATGAAACCAAGAAATGCTTTTAATAAAAGAAAAAAACATTTGTTCAAAAATTTCACAAAGCATTCAGTCTCCAGCTTTATCTTTACTATTTTATTGTAATTTTAAATTACAGTTTGCTAAGTTCAAAAGCACAAGTAATACATTCTAAACACGGACAAGCTATTTAAAATGTATACCTTTAATCCTCTCCAAAGGATGGGTTTATATAATCTATAAAGCATCTCCTCCACGCCCTGCCGAACTTTCTTTTGATGGTGAAAGTAACTCAGAACCTAAGGACCAAAAAAAAGGAAAAGGAAAGCATTAACAGAAAAATATATTAATTAAATTAAATTAAATTAAATGGCATTTGGAAAGAGCAACAGGGAGAACTGTTCTCTCCACCACAAGTAGGCTCTGGCTGGCACCCACATGTCACGACAGTTCTTCAGCAGGAGTAACTTCGATAGAAGTAGGAGGGCAGTAAATGCAGTCAGTCACAAGAAAGAGATCTACGGCTGAAATAAAAAGATTAATGGCCTTGGGCGATAAAATGGTTTGGGTTCTAGTTTCTGCTATTCTGCCAACAGCCACATAACCCCAAAAAAAGACTCGTTTAAACCCCTGACCTTCAGGATAAAATGGAAAAGGGGAGCACGTAAAGGAGATTCCTGAATGGTTCTAAGAACTCATGCATGCTCCAAAAACTAACTAAACCTCTTTATTATCAACACCTGGTAACTGTTTCATAACTTTGTAACAAGGAGGTGTCATACTTAGTGACCTCTCACTGTACAAGATTAATTTAGATATCAAGTTCCTCCCAAAACTTATGAAAAAATCAGAAAATGATCATTCTTGTAGCTTTCATTCTTCTTTTCCTACCCACTTCTTTTCCAGTCAGAATCTTCCCAAAATTCTTTGTAGACTCATGTCCCTAACAACAATCAATTTTGCCTTACTTCTCTATTCACACCTTTTGGGGCTAAACTTTATTAGTGAAACAAGAAAATTTTGAAAGCTTTAACAGGCTATAAAAGAATAGCCTACACTTTAAGTGAGCTTGTATCAACTTTACCCGAGAAGAGCTACAGTATGGGGATTATTTTTTTGTGATTATTATTTTGGAGTTTTTATTGATGGTGATAAGTGGCAGTCTATAGTTTGCTTTTTGTGTATAATACTATCAAATTTTGATATCAACAGTATACTTGCTTCATAGAAAAATTTTCTAAACAGCTTAAGAATTAATTCACATGTCACAAAATCCACTCTTTTAAAAAATACAATTCGGTGGCTTTCAGTATATTTAGAGCTATGCTACCATTGTTACTATGTAATTCTAGAACATTTTCATCAACAATATTGAGATTTTTAACTTCAAATGACGTCTGAAGCACTGCCTGAAGCCTCTTTCAATATCACTAAAATGACTTACATAAATTTAATAGTTATCAAAAAAACAATTTGAGGAAAAAACTATAATGTGTTATAAATTGTGACAAAAACAATTACTTGGAGTTGAGTAACACATTTCACTTGGGTGAAATCTAATATTCTCCCTTTAAATTATTTTTGTGCATTTTTCCATAAATGTATCAAATAGTGATATCTATACTTAACAATATCTTAATTACTCAGACTACCACAGCAGAAAGTAACATATGAAAACATATATGGTTTACATATAAACTACACGCATAGTTTACATAAACATAAATATAGTTTGCATAAATACATGTAGTTTATTATGATGCAATTCTACTAAATAAAATTTGAAACACCAAATCATTTATGTGAAATAAATAACCCAAACTGACTACAACTAAATAAAGCCACACTGGGATGGGGGTGGCAGGTGGGTAGGACAGGGAAGCCACTGAATGTATTTATCCTAAATAGATGCAATCATGATGTTTAAATCCTCTGGAAAACTCAGTAGTCTAGATAAATCTCTGGGTCCTTTATCCTTGTGTAACCGAAATTAAATCACCAATAATGCAAAGAAACATTTTCTTATCCACTCAAAATTAATATAATTAGTATATTTACGTTCTATAAACAGAAGTAGTTTCACTATACAACAAAACAAAGAAATGGGTAGTCTTTATTCGCTTGTTTTCTTGACATATGGTTGCCAAAACTAACAGCAAGCAAACAAGGCATCCCATGGGTTAGAACACTGATCAACAGCAGCTGCTTAATTTAACCAAACACAGCAGACCAGATTTTCCCATTCCTCCTGCCAGGATCCTTATGATCCATCAAACACCCATCAGTGTAGTAATGACACTGATGATAGAACCTTACCTAGTCAGTCCATTTACAATTATTAATATAAAGGAACATCTGAATTCTGAGATTACCTTTACAGAACAAAGTATCAAATAAACAATCAAAACATTTATTCATTTGGTTTGCAGAATAGCAAAATGGGATTTTATAAGTAAAATAATAAAAATAATTTCAAATACCCTCTAAGATCTTTGAAAAAAATGATAGTGGCCATTAGAAACTAATAATTCTGGAAAATTTCAAGACAGAGAATTGAATTTAAAGTCATTCAAATACAATACTGACTATCTCAACAATACACTTTTGCTTTCCTCATTAAAACTTTGGTGGCAAGAATAAAACTGCCAGACATCAAATATCAAGGTTCTGAGAAATCCCCCTAATTGAGGTTTGTGAAAGCTTAACTTAATTTTAAAATGTAACCAAAACAATTATCTGAAAACAAAACAGAGGAAACATTATTTCAAAAACTGTTCACAATCTTACCTCCCGCACTTTGGAATGCACTGGAGACCTCCTCGGAAGGTGTATCCCATGGAACATGAAGTCCTGGATGCAATCATTTTCAATCGTCTGAAATAACAAACGCAATGCAAAGCACCTGGTGTGTGTGTGTCCTACTGACGACCTGACACGCAGTGCAGCATTCGAGTACAAAAAAAGTCTAATCTGTCCATCTTACATTTCATGAGAAAAAAACCTGGATCATTTTGTCCAAGCTTTCTTATTTTAAGGCTGTGCTTCTTAGAATTCCGTTGGTTTTCATATATTAAGGAGAACGCTTCACTTCTCTTTTATTTGATGAAATATCAAATCTGTGCCAAATGGCAAGGTAAGCTTCCACCTACCACTCAAGGGTAGTTCAAATCAGACAAATTTCAGAGACCGAGTGCATGGTGAGTGTGGAGTCCCCTCTTCTGACTCATCACTGACCTGGACAACCTTCAGAAGACTGGATTTGTTCCAACAGCCTCCACAGAACAAAAACAGAACTACCTCTACGGTGGAAACTGTAAATAAGATTATTTCAGGGCCACTACTGAGAAGGGCTGAGCAAGGAAGGTGTGGGAAGCCCTTCATCAGCCCCATGCGCTCATGGTACTCAGAGTGCAGCAACTGGGGGAAAGCCTAGCCTCTCACAGCAGCAAAAAACCCCAGTGGACCCTATGGTCTGTACCTGTACTCTGTGCCCGCCCTCACACATGAGGCTTTGGGGAAGGACCTAAGGAAACGCTCCTAGGGTTAATATACAAACCAGGGTTTGTATTAGTATACAATACTTGAGCATCTGCAGACGCTCAAGTTCCTCTTCTCCATTATATTTGAAAATATTTCCTTCACCTGAAGTCACTTAGCATCACTTAATGTGGGACAACCACACATTGTCGGACTTCAATGAAAGATGAGATACACAGCACTACCTGGGAAGTTATCTGCGCCATAAAAGTTGAATCCAAATCTTTAGCGCTAACTACCAGAATGCTGACATTCTACAGGACAACTCGTTCAGTTTCCTCACATGCCAATGGCATAGATTTAGAAAAAAAGAAAGGAGGGAGGAAGGCTCTAGAATAAGCGATTTTAATGGTATAACAAGCAAATGCCATGTGGGCAACTTCTTGAGTTCTAATTCAAAAAAACTCTAAGGAGACATTTTGAGATCACTGGAAAAATTTCAGTGTGGCTTGATTATTTTTAAAAATACCAAGGATTTACTGTCACATTTTTAGGTCTTACAATGGCATTCCATAAGCACATTTTTGAGAGATGAATAAAGTAGTATGTAGAAATGAAATCTCATGTCTGGAATTTGCCTGAGAAACTTAAAGAGAGGGAGGGCAGAGAGGAAAGGAGTGAGACTGAGAAATACACATTGTTGGTACCAATTTTGTATACATCTAGTCAAATAGTTTTTATTTTGTTTATTTTTTTGTAGAGACAGGGTCTCGCCATGTTGGCCAGGCTGGTCTCAAACTCCTGACCTCAGGTGATCCACCCGCCTCAGCCTCCCAAAGTACTGGGATTACAGGCGTGAGCTAACGCACCCAGCCTACTTTTGGTTTTCTAGAAGTCAGTGATAAACCTTGGCAATACAAATCAAGTGTAAGTTATGCAGAGGAGCAGAGAGGCTGGAAGTCAACTCCAGACGTGGGGCAGCCTCTGTGCACCCTGCAGGTTTCTCCCTCTGCCCCTCAGTGCAGGGCCTGCTCTCCAAAGAGGAATGAAAAGTCAGGATAGAACACAGGGTTGTGAGAGGCTCCTTTCTGACCCAGAGTAAAAATTTTATTCTCAGAGAAAAACAAAATGATGGAGCACCTAGTATAAGAAAAATATAAATGAAAACAAAGACACTTTTTGTGTCTGGATGTTGAGTTGGGATTGTGGATTACATAGCCCTATCTTCATAACATAAATACTATGTATTCACCAGAGTTACCCATAATCAAAGAAAGTATCTTCAAATTCTCAAAAATAATGTAACTAAAAGATGTGACTTGAAGTTCCTGAATGGCACTATCCAACAGAAATTGAATGCAAGCCACGGATGCAATTTTAAATTTTCTAGTGGCTGCATTAAAAACAGACAAAAGAAACAGGTAAAATTACTTTACTATTACACAGGCATCCCTTGGTATCCATGGGGGATTGGTTCTAGGACCTTATTACACAGGCATCCCTTGGTATCCATGGGGGATTGGCTCTAGGACCTTCCTCAGATGCCAGAGTCTGCGGATGCTCAAACTCCTCATATAAAGTGGAGTAGTATCTGCATATAACCTACACACCCTGCACCCTTTAAATCATCTCCAGATTACTTACAATACTTAACACAATGTCCATGTCATATAAATAGTTGTGACACTGTATGTTTAGGGACGGATGACAAGAAAGAAAAAGTCTGCACATGTTAAGTACAGATGCATTTTTTTCCCAAATATTTTTGATCCTTGGTTGACTGAATCCCTGGATGTGAAACCCACAAAGAGCCAACTACCACATTTAGCCTAATACATCCAAACCACTATCATTTCAACATTCACTCAACATTTTTAAAAAGTACTGAAATATTTTATATTCTCCTTTTTCCATATGAAGTCTTTAAAATCTGGTATGTTTCTTACACTTACAACACATCTCGATTCAGACTGGCCACATTCCAAATGCCCAGTGAGCACATGTGGCTGGAAAGATCAGGGTCAGAGTTCCCTCCCAGCTGAAAGAGCACAGTCCTACCTCCCACAAACCACACATCTTAGCAAGTGACTGGATTGCCCATCAAACAAATTTTCATTATTTGGCTTTATTTTGACAGAGTGCATAAACATGGATCTTAAATAACCCTTCTTTGACTACTTATTTAGTAACTAAAATATAATAAAAATAAGTGTTAACATTTAAAAAAATGAAAATACCTCCAGTATTTTCCCTGAAGCCTTTTTCCAAGCTCTGAAATAAATTTCTGCAATGTATACCATCAAAGACCTATATAAAAAGATCAAAATAGTTTTAATGCAAATTTAAATTATACTTTCAACATGTATCATTTCAGTTACTCTCCAACCATAGTGAAGAAGAAACTCAGTTTAAATGAGTGCTTTGCAAATTATCTATAGAAATAGGTTATCTACCTGTAGCAAAAAGTAGAAAATAGAGAAGGTTTTGGGAAAGGAAACTCAAATGACAAACTATTTCCTCCTCCTCAGTCAAGGCTTACCCAAAACTTTACTATTTTCTGTGAAACTATGAGTGCATAAGCCCAGAACAAAATTCTAAAGTCAAAAATATTTAAATATAAATAAATTGTCAACTTGGAGTCATGTTGGACTTTCCATGCTACCAATAACAAGCAAATGCCATGTGGGCAACTTCTTGAGTCCTAATTCAAAAAAACTCTAAGGAGACATTTTGAGATCACTGGAAAAATTTCAGTGTGGCTTGATTATTTTTAAAAATACCAAGGAATTACTGTCACATTTTTAGGTCTCAGGTACAAGAAGCCCTAAAATACCAGTATCAACTTAAGAATCATAAGCTTAGAAATCTATTAGTTCACCAGACGCAGTGGCTCATGCCTGTAATCCCAGCACTTTGGGAGGCTGAGGTGGGCGGATCACGAGGTCAGGAGATCAAGACCATCTTGGCTAACATGGTGAAACCCCGTCTCTACTAAAAATACAAAAAATTAGCCAGGTGCAGTGGCAGGCACCTGTAGTCCCAGCTACTCAAGAGGCTGAGGCAGGAGAATGGCATGAACTCAGGAGGCGGAGCTTGCAGTGAGCTGAGATCGGGCCACTGCATTTCAGCCTGGGTGACAGAGCGAGACTCCGCCTCAAAAAAAAAAAAAAAAAAACTATTAGTTCAACTCAGATATTCTGAAGATGAGGAAATATGAAAAAGCAATCTAGTATACAATAGGAGCTTTGCAATCAGAGATCCAGAATCAGATCCCAACTTGGTACTTACACAGTTGCCTGACACTGGGAAATTTAGAAACCAAAGCCTACCTCAAAAAAGAGTTGTGAGGATTAAATTTTAAAATGAAGACTAAGTACTCAGCACTGGAGCAAATGAAGTACTCTGCCTTGTGCCTGGCAAACAAGCATACACTTGACATCTCCATCATGTAGGGAGTGGCAGAGCATGACTGCAACATTCCCTGCTGCTCCTGCAGATTCCACAGGCTCTTCCGAGAAGCCACACCGGCCAGGCCACGTTCAACCAAAAAGCACACACTGTGTTCAAAGTACCATGGACATGGCTTTATTATGAGCAAGACTAAGGTTCAACTGGAAACTATTTTAACTATCTAAAGAATGACCACAAATTAAAACCTCAATGTCAGTGGTTCATACTGGAAAAGAATGATTTCCTATAAAAGGAAAAAGCTACCCAATGATACAATGGTACATAATAAATAACATATTTCTAAAGCTTCTAATCCATTACTATAATTTTAAGATGTCAGACCAGGGCCGGGCACGGTGGCTCAAGCCTGTAATCCCAGCACTTTGGGAGGCCGAGACGGGCGGATCACGAGGTCAGGAGATCGAGACCATCCTGGCTAACACCGTGAAACCCTGTCTCTACTAAAAAAAAGAAGTCAGACCAAATGGAATCTTTCAAAGCCAGATTAAGCAGCACGAAATCTTAAGTACTTTTAACACTTACTTTTGTAATCCCTGTAATTGGTTTTTAATGGTCCCATGGATCATTCTGATAAAGTTTATATTCCAGTTGAAGAGAGAACTAAGAAATCTTCTTCCCTATAAATAAAAAAAAAGGATATAATGTTTAAATTGCAACCAAATAAAAAGTTCCAAATAACAAACAATTCATTGAACGTCTAGTAAGCTAAACATTGCTATTGCTAAAAAGGAGGCACGTGTAATTATAACTAAGAGCACACGCAGGAGTTGAGCTGTCTGCGGGACCTGCACAGCCAGGAGCCACACAAGCCTCCTTCCCCGGGGCGAGCAGCCACTACACTGAGCGCCTCTGTCCTCAAGGACCACAGGTGCAGAGATGGAGACCACAGACAGTAACCATGGGTGCATAAACATCTCATTCTGGCTGTGTCATGGATGGTTACATAGTCTCAAATGAAAGAAAGCTTTAAGTCTAGCATAGGTGGGTGGGAATGGAATGGAATAACCCAGTTCATTTCACCTTCTCATTTGTAAATGAGAAAACTGAGGACTCATATAGTTAAAAGGTTAAGTGTCTGTCAAGTTAGAATTTCCAAATACACAGTTTTCAAGTCATAAATACATCATGTGATGATATTTTGTATGTATGCTACTAGATTATATACCCGAACCTAAAATGAATACAATATGTATACTCAATAGAGTGCACAAAATACGTCTATCAAGAATTCTCTCAGTGAATACCACCTTTATCTCTTATCAGCACACCACTGCACAGAACTGGAATCCTACAGAAATGCAATACATTTAGATTCAAATGCAGGGTAACTATGCTCACAACGGGCAAGTTAAAAAAAAAAAAAGAAAAAACAGCAATATTCACTAGAAGTAATCTGCCAGTACAGTACAAGATGTTTACGGTTTACCCAGAATGACTGGAAACTGACCTGACCGAATTAATGATTGATTAGGAAACTACGTGTAGATATCTTAAATTCAAAGGAGACATCAATTTTTTAAAAAGGGTAGGGGTTGTAACACATACATACATTTATGCCTGTTATATATCTGCACACATATATAAGTTAACAAGAACGATTCATCAACTCCTTATGTATAAGTCAACATAAAAGTTTATTGTTTGAATCCATCATTCATTTCTTCACTCTCCCCACATTTCGGGACAATCCTGGAGACGGGTATGGGGCACAGGCTGTGTCCAACATCTCTGTGGTAATGACGGTGCTGACACAGCAAGGACGGCACAGGGCAGCCCTCCCCAAGGGTTCCTACCCTCCCCAAGGGTTCCTACCCACCGGAGTCTGGGCTGCGGTTTGATACATATCACCTCATCTGTTCCTCACAACAATCCTGTGAAAGAGTAACTGTTGCTCCTATTTTACACAAGAAAACACTGAGGCTGAAAGGCCTGACCAAGGTCACCACCTATACGGTGAACAAGGATCCTGGGAGCTGAAGGTCTCAGTCCTAATCACACGGCCCTTTGTCCAGCAGACCGCAGATGGCTCGCCAGGGTCCAGTTCTGTCTCTTCAGCTAAGCAGCTGCGAGACCTGGAGGAAACTTATTCTGTACCTCAGAGCTGGTCCTCCTCCTCCTCTGAAGCCCTTCTCCATCACCTTCAGGGAGAAGGAATGACTTCCTCCTTCCGCCTCAGAGATGTGCCTGCTGTGCCATGAGCATCCAAAAGCAAAGGCTTGTTCTAGTCTCCACTGACCCCACCTGAGCATGTAGTCGACGCTCAGTAAACAAATGCAGAAGACCCCTAACACAGAAGAACTATGCGAGCCTCTCTGTAATTCTTAATTCACCAGTAGCCATATTAACAAAAGAAGATTAATAATATATTTTATGTAAAGCAATATATCTAAACTATTGTCTATTATATTAAGTATATAACAAAAGTTATTAATGAGCTATTTTATATTCATTTCTTTCACACTAAATCTTCAAATTCATGTGTATTTTATACTTATGGCCAATCTCAGTTCAGATGGGTCCCGTTTCAGGTGCTCAGTAGCCTCGTTTGGGAGTTGACCCCAGGACGGGCAGTGCAGCAACAGGCCAGAAGCCTCTCTGGATTTACAGGATGGGTAGAAAAAAGAAATGGAGGATATTATGGGATGATAGTTTTGAGTACATGGCAATGAAAATGGAATTAGGGCAGAAGGCCAGATCTCAATCATAGAGAAGTGCTTTCTCAACCTTATTTTTAAACACTCTTAATTTAAAATGCAAGTATGGCTCCCCTAGGATTCACACAGCCACCTGTTACCATCCAATTTAATGATGAAATAAGCAAGGACTTGTAAAATGTTTTCTCTAGTACTGCCATGCAGTAAAAATGATGTGCAGTAAAAAGCTCCTGGTAGCTAAGCTGACCTTCATGGCAACACCGCACATGGTGCAGACAGGAACCATGTGAACACAGGAGAAACATCTATGAAGAAGCAGCTCACAAACAGATCAAAAAACAAATGCCTATTTACCTCTTCTTTCTTGATATAATTTATATTTATGAAGCACTCAAGTAACATATCTTTAATTTCTCCACTTTCCTCCAAATCATAATCAAAGCAATATAAGGCTTGATGGATACGCCAAAGCCGACATATGTCTGCACCCTGTGAATGACACAAAAAATGTTATACTTTTTTTAATGAACAGTAAAGTCATATTTCAAATCAAGTATATTTTATATCAGAAATAATGGTAATTCTAGTTGATTCACGAAAGATTAAAAAATAATGACAAATAAAAACAGATTTTAAAATTTGTAAATGCCACCTGTAGCTCTACAGAACATGTTTTTAAACACAGGGAAAATAATAAAAAATCTAGCAAGTTCAAGAACTTCCTCAATGATGAAGATTAAACTGTCCAGTGCAGGAGACATTAGCCACATTTCACCGCAGAGCTACTAAAATGTGACTAATGTAACTGAGGAACTGAATTTTTCATTATTTTTAACTTTAAATTTAAATAGCTTTCTGTGGCAAGTGGCTACTACATTGACTAGCACAGGTTTAGAATGTTAGGAAGACATTTAAAAATAAAGTCTTAGCTAGGTGGTGCACTCCTGCAGTCCCAGCTACTCAAGAAGCTGAGGCAGGAGGACTGCTCGAGCCCAGGAGTTTGAGGCTGCAGTGAGCTATGATCATGCCACTGCACTCCAGCCTGAGCAACAGAGAGAGACCCAGTCTTTAAAAAATAAAAAGTGAACACACTGTCTTAGTCTCCAGACTCCTCCTAAGCAACATGACAAAGGCTGTCTTTCCTGTGTCTTCCTTGGCAGGCAGGCCTTTCTCCCACCAGGTAACACACAAATCCTGAATAGAACTCTGTAGTTTTCGTTCAGACTCAGGTAATGCATATAAAATACCTAAAATACAGCACAGAAATTTTCCAATTAGTAAGGCAAATTCTTATTACTTCAGATTCAACAGTTTAGAGTATTACGACTTTATATATCATTTAAAGCTTTGCTAAGCAAATAATATTAGTTTATGTTTAAAACTTGTCAAAGATTTATATACATTAATTATAAAATGCAAATAATGTCAATTAAAAAACTGTTTGACAATTGTTATCAAAAGACCCTCAACAGACATAATAGAAAAGAGATTTTTGGAACTGGAAGTCTCAGAGAAATCATATCACCAATTTTAGAAACGCAGGTGCTGAGGCTAACCAAACCTCAGTGTAACAAGAACAATGGTATCTCTGTTAACACCAGAGCCAAGACAGGTCTACTGACCAATCAATAATCCACTACTATCCCTCAATGTGCCAGCCTCAAATTTTGGCTCAGAGGTGAAAAATAGTCAAAGCAATTACCATAATGAATACAAAAACTGCAGTGCTTTTATTAACAGAAAAGCTCAATAATTAAATTAATAATACTAATGCTCATAATTATAATCTGTAGGTATCTGAATGTCATTACACTAATATAACATTCCTGAATTAACTGGGAAGTTGATAGCAACTACAGTGTTAGCACTAATCATTTTACTAGTTATTTGCAGACCATACAAATAAACTGATAGTAAAATTCACAAAGCATTTGGGAGCTATTTTCATTATGATTAGGGGTGACTTTTTAATAAGACACTGTATTTCAACTCAAGAATTCAGAATAAAACAATGTACTATAAAACAGATACATAAATCCAAGTGATGCTAAGAATAAGAAGCTTGATGAGACACGTTATCACATGAAACTACACTTGCACAGTGAGGGATAAGGGTATGTGAAAAGTTTTCTTAAATATCATTCAGATATTTTTACATCTTTTGTAACTAGAATTTTATATATTTCATAATCAAATATTTTCATTAACTTAGACTACTATACCTCCTAAATTAATAACCAGTTTTACAGTTTTGTTAAAACTTGAAAAGTACCATCATTCACATTTCAATACAGTAAAACTCCCCTAGGAGTCAACAATGAGTCCTCAGCTCATGCTCACAACATACTTAAAGAAAAAATTCCATGTCACAAATTCTTAGTTAAGTTGACACGATCTAGCAGTGGTAATCACATAATCAGGTGTTTTCCTAGAAAGAAGTTCTTGACCACTGGTCCAGTAAGTCAGACTTCCCTGAAAAACCTGTACACAGTAGCAGTTAGTTGCTGAGTACTGCCCATCTCACCACCTGTAACATCTGAATGCAGCTTAAATTAAACTACTTAGGCCAGATGCAATGGCTAATGCCTGTGATCCCAGCACTTTGCCAGGGCAAGGTGGGAGGATCACTTGAGCCCAGGAGTTTGAGACCAGCCTGGGCAATACAGTTAGCTCTTGTCTCTACCAAAAAACAAAACAAAACAAAAAGCACGGGCTTGTGGTACCACCTACTAAGGAGGCTGAGGTGAGAGGACAGCTACAGCCCAGGAGATCAAGGCTACAGTGAGCTGGGATCATGTCACTGCATTCCAGCATAGGCAACAGAGACAGATTCTGTCTTTAAAAAAAAAAAATGATAAATATAAAATAAATAAACTAAGTATTCAAGACAGCCCTTAGGTAAGTATGCTCCTATTCTAACTGAAGAGAAAGAACTGGACTGCAAAGCTATACCTTTATACCACTTCTGCTACTGAATTCAACAATGCTCAAGAAAACAACTAGCTTCCTTTTCCAAAGTATCATTTCAGGCCAGTCGCAGTGGCTCACGCCTGTAATCCCAGCACTTTGGGAGGCCCAGGCGGGCAGATCACCTGAGGTCGGGAGTTCGAGACTAGCCTGACCAACATGGAGAAATCCGGTCTCTACTAAAAATACGAAATTAGTCAGGCGTGGTGGCGCATGCCTGTAATCCCAGCTACTACAGAGGCTGAGGCAGGAGAATTACTTGAACCCCGGGGGGCGGAGGTTGTGGTGAGCTGAGATCGCGCCATTGCACTCCTGCCTAGACAACAAGAGTGAAACTCCATCTCAAAAATAAAAATAAAAATAAAAACAGAAACAAAAACAAGTATTTCAATGTCCACTTCTAAATATGCCATTTATAACAAAATCAACTCACCATTTAATATAATAACACATTCCAGTAGGGCTTCGTAGTTCTCACTTTCATTTATTACAGATACAGAAGCAAGAATCACAGATGTAATTGCATAAATTATTTCTATGCTTTTTCTCTATAAATGAAAAATCAAAGCATGAGTAAATTAAAATCATCAACTTAAAATCAGTTTTTAGCAGAAATTTCAGTTACAAATTTTCTAAAACTCAAGCCACAATTCTAGCTTACTCTAAAAAGAATTAAAGTTGAATAAAAGTTAATCATCCTGAAAGGACAGCAATATCTAGTATTAGATTAATAACAGTAGGGTTGAAAAGTGAATAAAACTACAACAGACTAAACTTCTAAAATTCTTGACTTCTAACTTCAAAAATTGTCTTAAAGTAAAATTTAATGATACACAATGAACAGTTATTTTTTAACAAAAAAAAGAGAAAAATGTTTCTTATTTTTGAAAAACAAATACTACCATTTTTGAGCCATGTTCTGTTTCCATATTATCTTCACCCTGGGCTTCCACTACCTGCCACCCATCCACCGGGCTTTCTAACAACACATCTGTCAATAAATTCTTCAGCCTTTGCCATAATTCTTCTTTCTGCTTCCTTGATAATTCATCTAGTAATTCATTTAGGCTGAAAGGATCAGAGGCCTCTTTCTGTAACATAAATAGCAAGTGTCACATTTCAAATACAAAAAAATTAACCATATCCTTTTCATAATGTCATCAGAAGAAAAGTTTAAATGTTAACTTCATTACAAGTTCAAGAATTTGGTTGCAGTATCCAAACTCCATTCCTAAAAGGGAAGAAGCAGGGGGATTCTCCACCTATTCTTTCCTAGTATCCTAATCTTCAGAGTTTTTAAAATTTCACCAACTTAGCAAAACCCTCCCTAAAAGGCACCCAAATGTCCACCATCTCCATACCTGAATTAGGTTACAAAAGTAGGCTAAAGTTCAACAACAATAGTGATAATACTGGGGCCACAGACTCCAGCCCCCCATGGGCCCTCACCACCACCTTCTACTCATCCCTCAATATCATTCTCTCCCACCAGCCAATGAGATTTCAGATCTCCCCCAACAACCCTCTAAACCCATTTCCTCTTATCTGAGATGACCTCACCTACTCTTTGATGGGGCAAATAGAGGCCCTCATCAAAAGGGCATAGAATCCAGTTAAAGGGACTCCCTCTAGCCAAATTTGGGACAAGGTGAGCACCAAAACAGTGACAGTGATTAATTATAACCAACTGAATAAAATAAGCATCGAGGCCGAGCCAGCCACTCTGGGAGAGCGGGCTGCGGTGAGCTGTGATTGTACCATTTCACTACAGCCTGGGCAACACAGCAAGAGCCTGCCTCTAAAAAGAAAAAATCAATGACAGCATACTGATAATAAATATCAAATCATTAATTAATAGCACCTGCATGCTCTAGAATGTCAGTGAGTAAATACAGATGCAATACAGGGTTAGAAAATCACTATTTTATAGCCATCACAGTAATGACGGACTCTGGCAGGAATTATCAGAAGATGCTAAACAAGTGGGTGGAAGCCTGGTGAGCAGCAGGACATTACAGTGTCACCGCTTTTCCACAGAGGCAGGCTCCCGGAAGAGACCTGGAGGACACCCCCCCACAGAGGGACGGAAAGACCATGCCATGCACTTCCTGTCTTGACAGCACCGAGGACCTAACACTGCTAAGCACTTCCTGCCAAAGCGCACACTAAAATTGAATCAGATCCTCAACAGATGCGAATTGAAGGCTATGCCACAAAAAAGCCACTTGCACTCTTCGAAACTGTCGGGGTCATAAAACACAGTAAGATGGAGAGTAAAGATACCTCATAAGCCCTCCATCCCTCCCTCTCCTCTCTTCCTGCTCTCCCAGCTCCTCTCCTGCCCTGGCGTTTGTTTTCTCCTCTTCTTAGCGCTCCTCCATTTTCCATCGAGCTTTTTCCACCTCTGCTTGTTCACTTTTATCTCCTCTCTTTCCTCATTTCCTTGACCCTCCTCCCCTTCATTTCTGCTCTCCATTTTCCTTAGGCCTTTGCCTGTCAATCACGTACACAGACCAGCTCTCCAATTTCTGACCTCAGACAGCATCATGATCTGCCTATAGACAAGACGTTCAATCGTGAACAGCTGAGTAATTCTTTATACCTCAATTATGCAGAAAAAATAAGTTAATGGCCCATTTAAGTCCATTAATGGTAATTTTCCAGTACACTAACGGACAGTTTTGGTGCTGGGGTCCCTAGTCTGGGTAATGGACCACAGCTACTGTGTTCAAAGATTAAGATGTTCTATGCAGGGCAAACTCTGGTGACTGAAGGTGACCAGAGAAATGACTGGGCTGATTCATGATGCTTACATCAGGAAATATTAGTTGACTGATGGTTAGGGCACAGAGATTAATCAGGTCCCATCGTGTCCTGAGTTAAGTTCACAGTCTAGGGGCAAGAATAACACCCTACAGATCATTAAAATCTATTAGAGGTGTATGCTGAAGGATATAGCCTGAAGGAAAAGAAACAGCTGCCCATCCACCTATGTGACAAACTAGGATGGGCTGTTAACTCCTTCCTGAAAAATTAACCCTGAAGAAATGAGTGAGACAGGTTCCAGTAACAAACTACAGCACCAAAATGAGACACACACCCAGCTTCACTGAGGGCTGCTTGGAGCTGGGGATGTGAGAAATGAGTGCCTGTTGCCTAGGGCAGAGGAGAGCTGACTGGAAGGGCAAGGAAAGGATGAGGGACAAAAACTGTTCAAATATCAAAATGTTCTGCCTCTCCCCAGCATGGCCTTGGGGTGGTCATTGCCTGGCATTGCCACAACATTAGCAGTGACAGCCCAGGCCCCTAGGGCCATAAGACACTGGGCAAAGGCAGGGCAACACAAAAGCCCAGCAGTTAGGAAGAACATGTGCAGACTGGCGAGCTGCCTGTGGGCATCCCTCCACAACCTCCTCCAGCCCCGGGATACAGAAGCTGTGCAGCCCTGTGCTGTAGAGAGCGTGCCAGGCTGAGGGGCCTGCGGGGTGGACACCCTGCAGGGCCTCTCCTCCCTGTGTGAGTGCCCTGGCCACCTGTGCCCCAGCAAGGGTGCCTTTTTGTAGTCTATATGCCCAGCGGGAGGTATTCTCTTGTGACTGGCACCATGTGTATGAAGCAGGGGAAGTCTTGTTGCGTAACAAAAAACTTGGTAGCATAAAGCAACAATTTTACTGTATCTCATGAATCAGATGCTCACTCTTGGGGTCGCATGCCTGTACTTAAGGTGGCGGCTGGGGGTTGGATGTCTGGCACTTTGGTGCCCACTAATGAGGTCTCCCTCTGCAGTCTCATCCTCCAGCCTTTGTGTGTGGTCTCTCTCTCCAGCAGAGGGTGATCCTGCACTTCTTACATGACAGCCAGGGGCTCCGAGAGGAAGTAGAAGCTGCCAAACTTTCTGAAGGCCACTTCCTCAATATTCCGTCCATCAAAGCAGGCACAAGTCCAATCCAGATTCAAGAGGAGAGGACATAGGCTGCAGAGGGTTATTTAACAGGATTATCCACAATGTTAAATTTCCTGATTTTGAGAATTTTAATGCGGTTATATAACAGAATATCTTTATTTTAGAAAAATACGAACTGAAATGTTTAGAGATAAAGAGGCACAATGCCTACAACTGACTCAAGTGATTCAGAAAAAATGTAAATACAAAGAATGAAAAGAAAATGTGGCAAGTGGTAACAACTGGTAAATCTGCATGTAGGGTATTCAGGATTCCTTTGAATTCCTCTTGCAACTTTTCTTTTAACTTAGCAATTATTCCAACAGGAAAGAAATTACTTCTCCACCCTAACCCTGCCACCCTCCTCCTCCTCAGTAAGTCCACACCCTTACCTTCCCAAATGTGCCCTGCCTCAGGGTCTCGGGCTTTTCCATTCCTTTTGTCTAGAATCTTCTTTTCCCAAATCTCTACATGGCCCATTTGGATCTCTGATCAAATACAGTCATGCAATGCATAGTAATAGTTCAGTCAATGACAAACCACATATATGAGAGTGGTCCCATAAGATTATAATGGAGCTGAAAAATTCCTATCACCTAGTGATGTCATGGCTGTCAAAACATCACAGCATAACAGATTAATCACATTTGTGGTAATGTTGGTGTAAACAAACTTACTTTTTATCATTGTTTTAGAGTATATTCCTTCTACATTTTTGTTTAAGTTAATTGTAAACTAGCCTTAGGCAGGTGCATCAAGAGAAATTCCAGGAGAAGGCAATGTTATCATAGGAGATGAGATGACAGCTGCATGTTTGTTATTGCCCCTGAAGACCTTCCACTGGGACAAGATGTTAAGGTGGAAGACAGTGATACTGATGATCCTGACTTGGTATAGGCCCAGGCTAACATGTGTATTTGTGTCTTAGTTTTTAACAAAAAAGTTTAAAAAGTAAAAATAGATGGCTGGGCGCAGTGGCTCACAACTTAATCCCAGCTCTTTCGGAGGCCAAGGCCAGTGGATCACCTGAGGTCAGGAGTTCAAGACCAGTCTGACCAACATGGAGAAACCCTGTCTCTACTAAAAGTACAAAAATTAGCTGGTGTGGTGGCATGTGCCTGTAATTCCAGCTACTCAGGAGTCTGAGGTAGGAGAATCACTTGAACCCAGGAGGCAGAGGTTGCAGTGAGCCGAGATGGCACCACTGCACTCCAGCCTGGGCAACAGAGCAAGACTCCAACTCAATAAAATAAAAAAAGAAAGTAAAAATAGAGAAAAGTTTATCAAATAGGGGTATAAAGAAAGTATTTTTAGCAAAGACATAGAATAAACCTAAATGCCCATCAATGATAGACTGGATAAAGAAAATGTGGCACATATACACCATGGAATACTATGCAGTCATAAAAAAAGAATGAGATCAAGTCCTTTGCAGGGACATGGATGGAGCTAGAGGCCATTATCCATAGCAAACTAACACAGGAACAGAAAACCAAATACAGCATGTTCTCACTCATAAGTAGGAGCTAAATGATGAGAACACATGGACACGGGGAACAACACTCACCTATTGGAGGGTGGAGGGTGGGAGGAGGGAGAGGATCAGGAAAAACAACTAATATAACTAAATAACTAAAAATAACTAATAACTAGGCTTAATACCTCAGTGATGAAATAATTTGTACAATAAACCCCCGTGACACAAGTTGACCTATGTAACAAACCTGCACATGTATCCCTGAATATAAAAGTTAAAATAAAATAAAATGAAGAGAGTTTTTTTTTTTTTTTTGAGGCGGAGTCTCGCTCAGGCCCGGGCTGGAGTGCAGTGGCCGGATCTCAGCTCACTGCAAGCTCCGCCTCCCGGGTCCACGCCATTCTCCTGCCTCAGCCTCCGG
>NC_045441.1:146919552-146929327 GCF_002776525.5 Piliocolobus tephrosceles
TTTTTTTTTTTTTCTTTTGAGACGGAGTCTCGCTTTGTCGCCCAGGCTGGAGTGCAGTGGCGTGATCTCAGCTCACTGCAAGCTCCGCCTCCCGGGTTTAGGCCATTCTCCTGCCTCAGCCTCCCGAGTAGCTGGGACTACAGGTGCCCGCCACCTCGCCCGGCTAGTTTTTTGTATTTTTTAGTAGAGACGGGGTTTCACCATGTTAGCCAGGATAGTCTCGATCTCCTGACCTCGTGATCTGCCCATCTTGGCCTCCCAAAGTGCTGGGATTACAGGCTTGAGCCACCACACCCGGCCTGAAGAAAGATTTTTTGTAAAGTAAAATGAGTTTGTGTTTTAAGCTAAGTGTTATTATAAAGGATTTTAAAAGTTTAAAATTTTTTTAAAGTTTATCAAGTAAAACAGTTACAGTAAGCTAAGGTTAATTTATTATTGAAGAAAAATGTTTTTATAAATTTACTGTAGCCCAAGTGTGATGCATTTATAGTTTACGGTAGTGTACAATGACATATTAGACCTTCACATTTACTCACCACTCAGTTATTCACCCAGAACAACTTCCAGTTGTGCAAGCTCCAGCTATAGTAAGTGCCCTATTCAGGTGTACCATTTTTTATGTTTTATGCTGTATTTTTACTGTACCTTTTCAATGTTGAGATACACACTTACCATTGTGTTACAACACTGTACCTACAGTATTCAGTACAGTAACGTGCCATACAGGTTTGTAGCCTAGGACAGTAGACTGTACCATCTAGCCCAGGTGTGTACTGCGCTGCTCCATTTGGGTGTATGTAAGCACACTTTAGGATGTTCACACAACAATGAAATTACCTAATGATGCATTCCTCAGAACCTATCCTCATCAAGAGTCATGTGACTGTACCAACTCTGTTAAAATATCCTCTGAGGGTTTCTTTAGTCACTCCATCATTCCCAACTTCCACTTCCACCTGCTTTATCAGTAGTAGTAGTTTTTTCGTTTTGTTTGTTTGTTTGTTTGTTTCTTTGAGACAGGGTCTCACTTTGTCACCCAGGCTGGACTGCAGTTGCACAATCATAGCTCACTGTAGCCTCAAACTCTTGGGCTCAAGTAATTCTACTGCCTCAGCCTCCTGAGTAGTTGGGACCACAGGCACAAGCCACTACACTTGCCAATTTTTTAACGTTACTGTAGAGATGGGGTCTCACTATGTCACATCCCGGGCTGGTGTTATCCTGGCCTCAAATGATCCTCCTGCCTCAGCCTCCCAAAGCTCTGGAATTACAGAGGTGGGTCACTGTGTTCAGCCTCCACCTGCTTTATTATTTACATATGTGTCTTGTTTTTCTTCCTCTACCACTAGGACATAAACCCCCATTTGTGCAGAAACTTTGCTTTATGCGTATTATAACCCTAACTCTCAGTGCAGTGTCTGGCGTACAGAAGGCACTTAGGACATGTTTGTTAAATGATGGAATTCTCCTCAGTGCTGTGTCCTCCTCCCCATCATTGATTCTGCAAGAAGGACAAGGGCATACGGTATCATCAGCTCTGCTCTAGAACATTTGTTTGAAAATAAAAATTTGCTCCAACATTGTCAATACATCAAGGAACAATTTGACCAAAGGCAAATTTCTCATTTTTTTATGTGGGATTTCATAGGCAAGAAATACCAGGTGAATGCAGAAAACCGCACCCACTGACTGGAGCCACCAGGATCCCATGAAACACATCTCAGACACCTAGCAGCTCAGTCCATCCACACCTGGGCCACACATTGTGCCCTCACCTGCCATGACCCAAAGGTCCCAACCCCACTTCAATGTGCCCTCCCCAGGCCCCCTGTGCTCTCTATTGCTCCCTATTCCCCTCTGCCTAGCTTGCCTTTTTCTCCTCTGTTCTACCTCATTTTCTTCCTGTTACACGCAGAGCAGCAGGTGTACCCTGTGAGCACAGGCACCCACTTCCAGTTATAGAATTTAAATATTTTTCAAGGTAAAATGCCATGCTTACTACAGTATTCATGCATCTCTTAGTGATTTAACATATAAAATTATGCTAGTGTTTTATTAGGTTCCTGTTTCTAACATGTCACCGGCAAAATTTTTTAGTGTTGTCCCCCTAACTCCATTCTCCCCATAATCTCTCTGAGTTTTTTATTTTACTTTATTTTTTAACCAATTCTGCAGAGTGCAGTGACTGTTGGCAATGCACATGTGGGATTACAGCAGAACTAACTGTGCTTGGAAAGATCTACCTGATAGGCCTCAAACTGATTTAAGTTCTTATCAAGTTGAACTATGGGAAACCATCATTATTATATAAAATGGCATTTATGTCATTCAACTTGATGAAACCACGTGATGCACAATCCTACAAATTTTCATTTTTACATTTAAGAGCTACATGGTGACTAGGTACTAAACTGAATTGTTAAGTGTTAATAAAGCTTATTATTGATAAACTAGAGTTAATGCCTCATTAGTATAAGGACTAATTCGGTACTCTCCTGAGATGTCTGCTGGCTGCCCAGCAACACTGCAAAGGCTGGTTGGCACACAACGGGTGGCTGGAAACAATGCACCCCAGAAGGGTACCTGTCATTGTGGCCACACCAGTGTGATTTTTAGTTGCTATTTTTACCTTTGATTTTCAATTTAGTTTGCTGTGATTTTGTTAACATTATGGTATGCACTTTGCAACAACAATCTTTCAGACTTTAAAATATGTAGGTATTGCATTTCCAATACAACCCATATACACTGCTACTGCTAAAGCAGACACTGACATATTATCTAACTAACTTGCTCTTATAAACAATCTATGGTGATGAGATGCCTGTTTGTGATTATTTTTAAGTTTATAGGATATCATTTTTAATACAAAAACATGTTTTAAGCTCATTTCTCTTATAAAGAAAACTGATTTCTTAAATGTTGCTAGTAACAAATTCATTATTAGATTCCTAATTCTTTGTTGTCACTAATTTGATTTTCACCACATAATAAGAACAAGTGAGACAAGTGTGCTAAGGGTCTCCTGCCCCAAAGATACTTTCATATTTCAGAGTCAGTGCCTCCAATGCTGGCTTCCTCAGAGATGTGTCCTAGGCCCTGTTCTCTGAAACACTACAGAGATAACTGCAGGCAATCCCACGACTTAGGCTTCCATGCCCAACTTGTCGCTAGCCCAGCCCTTTCCCCTGGTATCCAGATGTGCATGTCTGACTACTGGCCATCTGCTGGTGCACATCCCACCAGCAGTCATCTGGCACCTCCAAAACGGAACCACCTTCTCCCTTGAATCTGCCCTCTTCCCACGTTCATGAGCTTGCTGAATGGTACTACACAGTCAGATGTCTGGGCCCTTCCCCGCCATACCCATATCCAATCAGTCCAATAGTGCCATCACTCCACTACCAAGCAGCTTCCCATTTCCAGTTCCTAATTCAACCATCATTACGAAGGGCACTACCTAAGAGGTTAGCCTTAAATATGTCCCTTTGACATATTTCTCACTTGCAGCCAGAGGAATATTTCCAAAAAGCAAACCATATTTTTATCCTTACCTCTATTTTGTCCACTAGTTCTCTCTCCTCTTTTGTTCTCTTCCTCCCTTGCCTACAGCTCACTCCCCGCTTCAAGCACCTACCATTCTCAAGATAAAGTCTGAATTCCTTAAAATAGTAAAGACCCACTTAGCTTAGCCCCCAGTCTCATCTTCTGCCTTCCTGCTGAACTTCAAGTTCAAACACAACAAACCTTCTCTAGTCTTCAGAGTGACCTTCTTGGTTAGATGGGTCCTTTCCCCCAACATCCCTCTTTGATTGGTTAACTTCTGTTTATCTTTTACACCTTAGCTTAGCCCACCAGCAGGTAGATTTGTGTATAAAGGGTTTTGTTTTCTTCTTTCAAATAAACATTGGTCACTAAGGATTCACTGAGATAACTATGTTTCGTTTGGGGACATAATGATTTTAGAACATATTTCATATTCACAGTCAAAAATCATAGCAAAACTAAAACATGAAACTTACATCAAGTTGAACAAATTGCAAAAACTCTCCAACCAGCTCCTTAGACACGGCTTGTACAAATGTCTGACGTTTTTCCATGACAGATGGAACTGTTCAAATGGCATTTATTTTGTAACCCTAGTGGAAAACATAATCATACTGAAACACTTGCAAATATATATTTTCCTATAAGATTTAATTTGATATTAACATCCAAGAACTGCAAGAAAATTCCTGAACCACGTATGGCAGACAGTTTATAAAAATATTCTAACATA
Source organism: Piliocolobus tephrosceles (assembly GCF_002776525.5). NCBI lineage: Eukaryota > Metazoa > Chordata > Mammalia > Primates > Cercopithecidae > Piliocolobus > Piliocolobus tephrosceles. The sequence continues at coordinate 146,923,832 of NC_045441.1, forward strand.
AAACAAGTTATAATATCTGAAAACCAATTTACTTATTTCCTTTACTGGGGATGTTAATAACGTGATATTAATGATATTTTATCAACAACTGTTAATAAAATTACCAACTAAGGAGGGAGAAATCCAAATAGCCTTAGGAAGCTCACCACCGTCTCTCCCTTTTTAGTACCTTAGCAAGATGCTGGCTTGGCAGATCGAGTTGGTTCAACAAAAGAACAATCTGATCCCAGCTGCAGATTCTGAAGATGCTCCCTTTCTAAAGGCCATTCCTCCATCAAAAAAAAAAATCCCACTGTTAGTGTCATCTTGTTATTCAAAGTGAGATGGAGAACAGTGGCCCCGGGAGGTCACCTGGGATCTTGTTACACTGTCCTTTAGAAATGCGTAACCACGGCACTCTCCTCCCACCCCTTCGGGATAATGAGAGCTCAGGGGACTTTGTATACCTTCCATCCTGTCTGTGTTTTTCCAGGAAATTCTATTTCACATTCACAACACCTGGTGCTATTGGTGCCCTACTAAAAAGACATCAACCTAAAGATGAGGTAATAGCAAATGATGGAACATATTTGCAGTAGGAGCCCCCTGACTTTAAAAATAAATGAAAACCACCTGCACCATTATAAATAGAGCAATATGGAAAATTACTGCCAATAATTATGGGGATAGAGAGTCATCTTAAACATGTAATACTAGATTTTAATGTCTAAATTGAACAAAGCAGAAAATAACCTCAGTTTAATGACTCCCCAAATAAGTTAACAGTGAAGTCTGGTCATCTCATTCGTCAACTCAAACGGCTGAACTACGAATCACAGTCATGGACCACATAACATTTCAGTCAACAACAGACCACATATATGACCGTGGTCCCATAAGATTATAATGCCGTATTTTTACTGTGCCTTTTCTATACTTAGATATGTTTAGTGATGCAAATACTTACCATTGTGTTACAGCTGCCTACAGTAGAGGAGCAGGAGGCTACACCCTCTAGGTGTAGGCAAGTCCGCTCTGTGATGTTCATGCAATGATGAACTTGCCTAACGACACCGTTTCTCCCTCTTTAAATGAAGCAGGACTGGCACACTTTTTACTGACAAAGAAAATGGGGGGGGAAGGGAGAGTGGCCAGCAACACGCATAACGAATAGTGGCTAGGACAAATTCATGATTTCAGAAAAATAATCCAATCAGGCGCAGCAAACACATGGAATCATACATCTTCACCTGGCAAGTCTGTGAACACTCTCCACTTTTTCATAGTTCTGGTCACTTTTCTTGTTTGCTCTATTTCCAAGGGTACCTCTTTGGCATTTTAGTTCAACCTACAGTAATATACTTCCTCCAGACTACCAAACTTATTCCCGTATTTCCCATTTTCCCTCTTATGTTAGTGACTGTAATTTTTTAATGGTTAATTTTTCAGTCTATCTCCCAAAGTGGCAATATTCCATGTTTCTTGTGCATATGTGCATAAGATCTCAGCCCTGCAGCCAGAATGCTACTTTCAAGGTAAGGAGTCATCCCACCACCCAGTTATCAGTCCAAAGAGCAGGCTACTCTTCGCACAGGAGGTCTGGTACTGAATCAAGATGAGCATTAAAAAGAAGAAATCCCTGTACTCTGTCCCCAAACTCCTTCCTCATGGACACAACAAGAGGCACCAAACCAGCAACAAGCGTTCAGGAGACTGATGTCTCTGAGGACAATGCCCATGTCCACGGCCGGGGAGATACTCTCTGAGGGAAGTGCCTACATCCGGGGCTCAGGGGGACTCTCTCTAAGGGGACACTCTCTGAGGGCAGTGCCCATGCCCAGGACTGAGGGGGGTCGCTGAGGGCACTGCCCATGCCCAGGACTGAGGGGGTGGCTCTCTGAGGGCAGTGCCCGCGCCCGGGGCTGAGAGGACTCTCTCTGAGGGCAGTGCCCATGCCCAGGACGGAGGGGACACTCTCTGAGGACAGTGCCCATGCCAAGGACTGAGGGGGTCGCTCTCTGAGGGCAGTGCCCATGCCCAGGGCTGGGGGGTCGCTCTCTGAGGGCAGTGCCCGCGCCCGGGGCTGAGGGGACTCTCTCTGAGGGCAGTGCCCATGCCCAGGGCTCAGGGGGTCGCTCTCTGAGGGCAGTGTCCATGCCCAGGACGGAGGGGACACTCTCTGAGGACAGTGCCCATGCCCCGCGGCTGAGGGGTCGCTCTCGGAGGGCAGTGCCCGCGCCCGGGGCTGGGATTTTCCTCCGACACGGACAGGAAGGACGGGAGTCGCTGAGCTGAGTAGGGGGATGGCCCGGGGTCGCCTGTTCCGTCCGGTCCCGTCAGACGCAGCACCGCCCGCGCGCTGGTCGGCAGCCTACTTAGGGGAGTGGAGGCCGGGACCCCGACCAGCCGAGGAGGGGCTTCCGCCCGATCCCTGCTACCTCCCAGCCCCTGCTCTGAACCCAATCCCGGCTCCGCACCGCAGCTCTCACCTGGGCTCGGGGACCCGCCGTTTCCCGCGCTCGGACCAGATTCAAACGCACCCGCCGGCGCCCCAGACGGGCCCCGCCCTCCCGGTCGTCACCGAGCGCCGCTCTCGCGAGAGCTGGGGCCCCGCGATCCTCGGGCCCCACCCACACGCCCGCTCCGCCCCGCCTCCAGGTCGTGCCCCGCCCACACGCCCGCTCCGCCCCGCCTCCAGGTCGTGCCCCGCCCACACGCCCGCTCCGCCCCGCCTCCAGGTCGTGCCCCGCCCACATGCCCGCGGGGCTTCCTCCTGTCTATGCCCCGCCTCTTGGGCGCTTAGCCCAGTGCCCTACCGGGCACCACGGAACGCGCACGCGTGGCGCCGCAGCTGGGGAACCCATGCACTGTGCGCGCGCCGACGTCCACTGCGAGCCTGTGCGCGTCCTGGGGCCTCCGCGGAGGGAGTGCGCGGTCCAGGAGAGGGCGGGGCGCTGGGAGCGGGCGGTGTTGGGGGAAGGAGGAAGGAGAGGAAGGGAGAGACGGGGAGAGGAAGGAAAGGTTTGGGGCGGGGAGAGGCCACAGGGCCGTGTTTGGATCCCCGGGAGGACCCCACCCCGGCCTGGCCGGCTTCCGCGAGCGCCCTCCCTGCCAAGGGGGCACCTGTCCGGGTGGTTCGCAGCCTGCACCCAGTAGGTGCGCCCTGGGCAGGTGCTTCCCCCGCAGAACTCCCACCCCCCCACCCCCGGCAGGTAGGGAGGGAGAGGCCTTAGCAGGGACCCTCGAAGGCACCCGTGTGAAGGAGGAGTAGCAATGTCGTTCAATTCTTTGGACTTAAATGCCAAAGGCACATACTGATGTATCAATCTCTTTTAATTTGTGTCAGCGAATAACTTCATTGGGCATTCCCAATTTTTGTTGAAAGCAAATTCTTAGAAAACGGTCCTCTTTACCACTGAGCTCTGCATCCCTTCGTGAGGATTTGGCCTTCCCTGGTGCTATGTCCCTGGTGCCAGGAGTTTGAGACCAGCCTGCACACGTAGTGAAACACCTGTCTCTACAAAACTAAAACTAAAAAATTAGCCAGGCCTGGTGGCGTGCACCAAAATGACGAACAGGAGGGGAAAGGGGAGAGGCTCCCGATAGATGTTCTCTAGGCCTTTAGAAAACATGGAGTTGTTCCTTTGGCCGCGTATATGCGAATCTATAAGAAAGGTGATACTGTAGACATCAAGGGAATAGATATTGTTCAAAAAGGAAGCCCCACAGGTGTGACTGTGGCAAAGCTGGGAGAGTCTACAGAGTTCCCCAGCATGCTGCTGGCAGTGTTGTAAACAAGTGAGAGATTCACAGAATTATGTGCGTATTAAGCGCTCTAAGAGCCGAGAAGGCTTCCTGAAATGTGTGAAAGAAAATGATCAGAAAAAGAAAGAAGCCTAAGAGAAAGCTCCCTGGTTCAACTGATGCTCCAGCCTGCTCCACCCAGGGAAGCACAGGGTGTGGGAACCAGTGGGAAGGAGCCTGAGCTGCTGGAAGCTATTCCCTGTGAATTCATGACATCATAGGTGTTAAAATAAAATAAAATCAAAGACCTCTGGACTGTAAAAATGTTTGTCTTCTTTGAGTAGAAGTGTGGCGTCCTCTCCCCTACAGAAATATTTAAACCAAATTTTAATTGTGTCCTAATTATGTAATATCTTTACTATTCAAATTTAATAGATTAAAATCTACTCTTGAAAGTTGTGAGGTGACTTATTGTGCAACGAATTACTCAATTGGTTAGAAAACGGCCAGATATTATTTATGAAATATTTGTACTGGTTTGAAGATAGTCCCTCTAAATCATTATGGAAGGAATTAAATAATTTACAAAAACATATATATATATAGTTCCAGCTACTTGGGAGGCAGAGGTGGGAGGAGTGCTTCAGCCCAGAAGCTTGAGGCTGTAGTGAATTATGACCATGCCTGTAAATAGCCATTACATCTCTTTAAAAAAATCATAAATAAAAAGCTTTCACCTTTCAACTGAGGGTTGAAGAAGCTTGGAGAATCATGGACAAGCAGAAGGGAATCTTGAGCCAAACAAAGGGGTTGTTTAATAGTAAGCATTGCAGAAAGGTTGCAGAGAAGCAGAGCACCCATCCACTGATGGGGGCTGCCTGCAGGGAACAGGGGGCCCCGAAAGCTGTACCTTCAGTTTGTTTAACTAGAGAAATGGTCATCAACAGTTGTCTTTCAGTGTAGAGACTGGAGTTGGACTTTGTAGGCCCTGACTGTGTCTGTGTGGGCCACGGTGATCCTACGCACTTCTCTCGATTCTACCCACTTCTCTGTAAGACTGAGTTAGCCCGAGGCAGCGCCCTCATCCAGAACCCAGGCCATCGGCCTGTGCTCCCCACTCAGGTAAGGTTTAGATTCCAGGAGGCTGTGAGCACGTGCTGTGTGCATGTGTGTGGACTGTGTTGTGTGTTATACTGTTGTGTGTTGTGTGTCCTGTCATCATTGTATTGTATGTATATTGTGTTGTCTGTGTCGTGTCTTGTCTTGTGTGTTGTGTATATATGGTATGATGTTGTATTGTTTTGTTGTATTTGTGTGGTAGTGTGCTGTTATATGCTGTTTTTTGAATGTGTGGTATGTGAATTGTGTATTGTGTGTATGTTGTGTGTATATTGTCTGTTGTGCACGTGTGTGGTGTGCTCTGTGTTGTCTGTGAATGTGTGTGATGTGTATTTTGTTGTGTGTATTGTTTTGTCTGTATTGTGCATTATGCATGCATGGTGTATATATATCATTTGTGTTGTGTGTCGTGTCTGTAAGAATACGTGTGTTGTGTGTTGTGTGCATGTTGTGTGTTGTCCATGCATGTGGTGTGTGTGTGATGGTTCTCATGAGAGACTGGGAACTGAGACCAGCCTCTGCTGTGTCTGATCCAAGTGAGGTTCAGACGCCAGTCCCTGTCCCTGCTGTGGGAAAGCCTGTGGACACTGGCATGGGGCTGCAGCGTCGCCTGGCCTGGCCTGTGGACACTGGCATGGGGCTGCAGCGTCGCCC
>NC_045441.1:146929337-146933967 GCF_002776525.5 Piliocolobus tephrosceles
TGCAGCGTCGCCCGGCCTGGCCTGTGGACACTGGCATGGGGCTGCAGTGTCACCCGGCCTGGTCTGTGGTGCCCTCGTGGTTATGGAAATGGAAGGAGCCAGGCCTGGACGGGGGTGCTGTCCACTGCACGCTCCGTGAACTGCAGAGCCCAGGTGTGCATGCTGGGTGCAGATGAGGCCTCCACCGCGGGCCTAGAAGTCCTTCCTGCCCACAGGCCTGGGCTCACAGGCAGAAGACATGGATGCAGCTGTGGTCGTGGGTGTGGACTTGGAGGTGGGCTGGATGTGAAGCCAGAAGCTGGCCTGATTTGGGCCTCATCTGGTATCAATTCTTTCTTTCTGTATTACGCTTCACTGACACCCAAGTCTTCAGTCAAACCTTGTTAAAAGGCACCATGTTGCCTCTCATAAACACAATGTTGAATAAAAGCAGTCAGACACAGGAGAACCCACTGAACGCTTCCACTTACATCAAGCTCAGAATCTGACAAAACACATCCGCAGGGCGAGGCGTCAGGAGCAGAGTGACCCCTGGCAGGGCAAGGGCAGAACCAGCAGGGGCATGAGAAGGTGTCTGGGGCTCTGACGTTGCTGTCTCTTCTAGGTGCTGGTTACACGGGTGTGTTCAGCTTGGAAATTCATCAAGGCAGTGAAATGGGATTTGTGCACATTTCTGTCTGCACCCATGCTACCGTGAATAAAAGAAGAAACTGCATGGCCTCATTGTACTGTGGAGAATGAAGGAGGCCCCAAAAGGCCAAGTGGAGCCCTGGGGGAAGTCACGGGGGATACACAGGCCCAACAGATGCATGACCTCAAAAAGGTGGGGGTAACCAGGCACAGTGGCTCATGCCTGTAATCCCAGCACTGTGGAGGCCGAGGCAGGAAGATCACATGAGCCCAGGAGTCGAGACCAGCCTGGGCAACGTGGCAAAGTCCCATCTCTACAAATATTTAAAAATTAGCCAGGTGTGGTGGTGCATGTCCGTAGTCTCTGCTACTAGGGAGGCTGAGGTGGGAGGATCACTTGAGCCTGGGAGGTTGGGGCTACACTGAGCTGTGTTTGTGCCACTGCATTCCAGCCTGGGCAACAGAGCAAGACCCTGTCAAAAAAAAAAAAAAAAAAAAAAAAAAAAGGCAGGGGAGTGGAGGGCCTTGTTCTTGGACAAATGAGTGGCAAAAGCTAGAAGATACTGAATAGCCAGGTATGTGGGGAAGGAATCTGGAGTTGGAGAGGGGAGAGGCACCTCTGACAGTTAGGTTGGTGAAGCTTCATGTCTTAAATGATTTGAGGATTTTAGTAGAGGAGAAAGTGTAACACTGTTGTCGTCCTAACCTAGTGGACAAGGCGGGGAGGTTGCCGCATTCTGATAGAAGGTGAGGACGGAGAGTGGACGTGGAGGTTAATGACCGTCCTGTGAGACGGGCCAGTGCTGTCCTAAGTGCTTTCCAGGGATGACCTCACTTTATCCTCAGTTCTGCCTTTGAGGTAAGGGCTACAGCGAGTCCTGCTTTGCAGAGGGGGAAATGGAGGCAGAGAAGTTACTTGACTTGCTCCAGGTCCTGTTGGGCGGAAGCGGGACTTGAACCTGGGGTTCTGACTCCAGAGCTCCACCTCACTGGGCCTCCCTGTTTCCCAGACCTGAGGTCCTGCAAAATGGAAACTTAGGCCATCTGAAGAGGTGTTTCTGTTTAGAGGCTGACATGTACACAAATACAAAAAAGTGACTTTATCCTTAGTATTTCTTTTCTTTTTTTTTTTTTTTTGAGACGGAGTCTCGCTCTGCCGCCCGGGCTGGAGTGCAGTGGCCGGATCTCGGCTCACTACAAGCTCCGCCTCCCGGGTTTACGCCATTCTCCTGCCTCAGCCTCCCGAGTAGCTGGGACTACAGGCGCCGCCACCTCGCCCAGCTAGTTTTTTGTATTTTTTAGTAGAGACGGGGTTTCACTGGGTTAGCCAGGATGGTCTTGATCTCCTGACCTCATGATCTGCCCGTCTCGGCCTCCCAAAGTGCTGGGATTACAGGCTTGGGCCACTGCACCCGGCCTATCCTTAGTATTTCTTGCAGGGCACGTTGGCTCACAACAAATTCTCTTGAAAAAAAAAAAAAATCTGACAATGCCTTAATTTCTCCTTCATTTGAACAGCTGTTGCCGACAGCATTCTTGGCTGACAGCCTCTGTGAGTGCTTGGATCCCTCATCCCCCTGCTCTGGCCTCCAGGGTTTGAGGAGAACGCAGCAGTTCCTACTGCGGAGGGGATGAGTCTTTCTCTAGCTGCATCGTCTTTTTCAACAGTTTAACTGAGATGTGCCCGGGTGTGCCTCTCTCCAAATTAGGAAGTTTTTGCCCATTATTTCTTTCCATGTTTTTACTGGTGCTTCTCTCCCTCCTCCCCTTCTGGAACTCCCATTGCACGTAAGTCAGGTCCATTTTTCTCTATTCTTTTTGTTCCTCAGACTGGATAATCTCGACGGACCCATCTCCAAGTTTGCTGATTCTTTCTTCCGTCAGCTCAGATCCATGGTATTTACTGTAAACCCCAGGCTTTCTGGATACTGTTTTTGTAATTTCTCTATATTGATCTTCTCCGTTTTGGTGAGACATCATTCTCACACTTTCCTGTAATGGCTGACATGATTCCCTTATTCCTGCAAACACGTTAAAAGTTGATTCAGGGTCTTGTCTTGGTCCACATGACGTCCAGCACCACGACTTCCTTTGGGGCAGTTTATCTACCTTTTTCCTGTGTGTGGCCCTTACTCTGCTGTTTCTTTGCAGGCCTCATCCTTTTTTCATCGAATCTGGACATTTAAGATAATATAGTCCAGTCTGGCCAACACAGTGAAACCCCGTCTCTACTAAAAATATAAAAAACTAGCCGGGCGTGGTGGCGGAGCCTGTAGTCCCAGCTACTCAGGAGGCTGAGGCAGGAGAATGGCGTGAACCCGGAACGCGGAGGTTGTGGTGAACCAAGATGGTGCCACTCACTCCAGCCCGGGCGACAGAGCGAGACTCATCTAAAAAACTAAAAAATAAATAAAGATAATATAATGTGGCAACTCTGTAACAAGATCCCTCTTCCTCTCCTGGCTCTGTTGTTGGTGATGGTTGTCACTGTTATTTCTTTGTGTTTAGTAACATTCTTGGAGTCTCTGGAAGCTGTGCTGTCACACGCTGCCTCTGAAGCCTCTGCTGGGTTAGCTCACGTGCCAGCTAAGGATTGGAAGGATTTCTTTGAATACTTCAAACCAGTTGGTCTCCCAACTGGTTGCCAAGGGGCCCTGTGTATGTGCTGGGTGCCTTCAACCTTCCAGCAGGCACCTCACAACTCTCTCTTAGCCTTCACTTCCTGCTTGCTCAGAGCCTCCACGCCAGCCAGAAATGAGAACTCTTGGAGGTCTTTCCTGGGGATGTGCACAGCCTGGCACATGCATGTGTCTAGCACTCCAGCAATGCCAGAGTTTTACAAAGCCTTCCGTGGACAGTCTCATCCCCTAGGTTTTCCTTTCAAAGTGTTGGGTTGGCCTCTTGTTTGTCGCAACTGCTATCACTGCCTCAGGCAGCTGCCATGTTAAACAACTGCCGCCGATTCTTCTGGATCAACAAACCTGGAGATTGAGTGTTCCTGGGAGCCTGAGAGTTCACATAGTAACAATTCCCTGGGGATGGAACTTCTGGAAGGCAGTAAGTTCTTTCTTTCCCCTTGGGAGGCAGCACGGCTGCTGGTCATCTCTGCTATTGTGCTTCTAAGGCTGCTGCTGTATGAGTTTTTCCATATTTTCCAATACCTACTGGCATTACCATATACAACACAGAGATTTGTACATCCAAATATTTTCCAGATTGTTTTTTTTGTGTGTGTGTGTGATGGAGTCTCACTCTGTTGCCCAGGCTGGAGTGCGGTGGCGCGATCTTGTCACTACAATCTCTGCCTCCCCTTGTTCAAGTGATTTTCCTGCCTCAGCCTTCCAAGTAGCTGGGATTACAGGTGCGCACCATCATGCCCAGCTAATTTTTTGTATTTTCAGTAAAGACGGGGTTTCACCATGATGGCCAAGCTGGTTTCAAACTCCTGACCTTAAGTGATCCACCCGCCTTGGCCTCCCAAAGTACTAGGATTACCGGCATAAGCCACCACGCCCAGCCTCCAGATTTTTTTTTTTTTCTTTTTTTTAAGAGACAGGGTCTTGCTCTGTCGCCTAGGCTGAAGTGCAGTGGCACAATATAGCTCACTGAAGCCTCAACGTCCTCAGCTCAAGAGATCCTCCCATCTCAGCTCCCAAGTAGCTGGAACTGTAAGTGTGCACCCACCATACCCAGCTAGTTTATTTTTATAGAGATGAGGTCTCACTCTGTTGCCCTGGCTGGTTTCAAACTCCTGGGCTCCACTGATCCTCCTGCTTCAGCCTCCCAAAGTGCTGGGCTTACAGGTGTGAGCCGCCGTGCCCGGCCTCCCGAAGCGCTGGGTGTACAGGTACGAGCCACTGTGCCCGGCCTCCTGAAGCGCTGGGTGTACAGGTGTGAGCCGCCGTGCCCGGCCTCCCGAAGTGCTGGGCGTACAGGTACGAGCCACTGTGCCTGGCCTCCTGAAGCGCTGGGCGTACAGGTACCAGCCGCCGTGCCCGGC
>NC_045441.1:146933977-146969896 GCF_002776525.5 Piliocolobus tephrosceles
GTACAGGTACGAGCCACTGTGCCCGGCCTCCTGAAGCGCTGGGCGTACAGGTACCAGCCGCCGTGCCCGGCCTCCCGAAGTGCTGGGCGTACAGGTGTGAGCTGCCGTGCCCGGCCTCCTGAAGTGCTGGGCGTACAGGTGTGAGCCGCCGTGCCCGGCCTCCTGAAGCGCTGGGCGTACAGGTACCAGCCGCCGTGCCCAGCCTTCTTTGCAGAGTATTATTATTGGGATTTCCAGGTAGACAATCTTGTATCTGAGAATGACTCTTTGTAAAAATTTAGAGAGAATCTTTTTTCCTTTTCTATTGTGTTGCCCAGGAGGTTGAGAATAACAGTAAACAAAGGCAGACTTCCTGAGTGTTTCCAACTTTCACGTCTCAGTTGTTTCTCAGAGGAGGATGCCCTTGGCTTTTTCTCTCAATAGTATCCATCAGGCTCAGCAGTATGTACTCTTTAGTCATCACTAAAAACTGTTAGTAGGCATACATCTTTTTTTTGAATGGAAACTTGTTAAAAGAGATGAATTATATATTGGTCTGCCAAACGTATTTATTTCTTGAGACAAGGTCTTGCTGTCTCGCCCCGCCTGGAGTGTGGCAATGCAATCATGGCTCATTGCATCGACTTCCTGGCTCCAGTGATCCTTCTGCTCAGCCTCCCGAGTAGCTGGGACCATAGGCATGCGCCACCACGCCTGGCTAATTGTATTTTTGGTAGAGACAGTGTTTTGCCATGTTGCCCAGGCTGCTCTTGAACTCCTGACCTCAAGTGATCCACCTACCTTGGCCTCCCGAAGTGCTGGGATTACAGTTGTGAGCCGACTGCCAAACTTTATACATTTATTCAACAGACATTTGGTTTACCATGTGCCCAGAATAGTGATGGGCGACCAGGTAAAGATTTAAAGAAAACTCACATAATCTCTGCCCTTGAAAGTTTACAGTCCATGTAGGAAGTTTTAAATACAACTAAATTGTAATTATGTTAAATTTGGTGAATCAAAGTAACACAGGCTGGGGTGGTGGCGTAGGCCTGTAATCCCAATACTTTGGGAGGCTGAGGTGGGGGGGGGTCCCTTGATCGCCCTACTGCACTCCAGCTGGGGCAACAGAGCAAGAACCTGTCTCAAAATAAACAAACAAACAAATAAATAAATAAAAACAGAAAAAAAGAAACACACATGATGCTAAGAAAACTCACAGGACACTGAGATCAACTTTTAACTGAGAAGTGAAGGGGAGTGGATGTGAGCTGGGCCAGTCATGGTAAGAGCCTGTGTGGAGGTGCTGGGGAGGGGAGAGGAGCAAGTGTGGAGGTGTGGAGGGCGGGGGGAGAGACAACTGTGGAGGTGGGTGGGGGAGGAGCAGGTGTGGAGGTGCTAGGGGTGTTGGAGCAAGTGTGGAGGTGCTGAGGGAGGAGCAGGTGTGGGGGTGCTGGGGGAGGAGCAGGTGTGGGGGTGCTGGGGGAGGAGCAGGTGTGGGGGTGCTGGAGGAGGAGGAGCAGGTGTGGGGGTGCTGGGGGAGGAGTAGGTGTGGGGGTGCTGGGGGGAGGAGCAGGTGTGGGGGTGCTGGGGTGGGAAACAAGTGTGGAGGTGCGGGAGTTGGTGCAAGCGTGGAGGTGTTGGGGGGAGGAGCAAATGTAGATGTGCTGGGGGGAGGGGCAAGTGTGGAGGTGCTGGAGCAGGTGTGGAGGTACTTGTGAGGAGGAACATGCCTGGGGGTGTTGAGTGGGAGTGGGCGGGGCCGTCTGTGGGGTGAGTGGGAGTGTGCGGGGCTGTCTGTGGCACTGGTTGAGGTACGGTGGGTAGGGGTCCCCGTGGAAGAAGAAACTCAGCCTTGGGAGCCAGGAAATGCTCTTGGTCTTGAGCAGCGGCACACAGCCAAGTGTGATGTGTCTGAAAGATCCCCTGGCTGTTGCATGGAAAATGGGGCAGGTAGGGGAGAAAGACAGAAATGGAGAGGGACGGTGGCTTGGACTGAGGGGACAGAGTTGAGGTGGACACATTCTCCAGTTAGGGCTCAAGGACTTGGTGTCTGCACGTGGGCGGAGGCAGTGGGAGGTGGCTGGTGCTGTCCAGGTCTCAGCTCCAGCACCGAGACAGATGATGGACAGACAGACGGACGAAGGGTGTGCCTTGAGGTCTCCATGTGACACAGAGGACGGGGGTGCAGTGGGATGAACTGGTCCTGAGCTCAGAGAACATCTGTATCAGTGACATACATCTGGAAACCAGGGTATTGATGGTATTAAGAACACCACATAAAAATAAAAAGTGATCAGAACCAAAACCCACATTATGCCAATATTGAGTCTGGTTGGAGGAGAAGACAGTGAAACCTTGGGAAATGGCGAGTAACATGCAAGGAAAACACAGAGGAAGGCGCTACAGAGGCCAAGGAAGGACGGCCCACAATCAAGGAGAAAGGAAGTGCACAGTGTTAAATGCCGAGTGGCTATCAGGAAAAGCACAAGGGCTCCACTCAAGTCCACCCTGACCACTAGTAACGAACGCAACAGGAAGGGACACTCCAGTATCACCCTCAGTGTGTTCCAACGTTCAGACGTCTCGGCAGCCCCCACTGCACTTCTCAGTGCCCTGGTTAAAAACACATTTCAAGTCTATTTTTTCTACACAGGATTATCCTTTAGAAGAGCTGTTTTCGACATGCAGAGTATAATGTGCTGGGCAGAGGAGAGTCAAACTGAGCTGGGAGCAACAGGAAGGATGTCAGCTGCTCTGATGTAGCTGCTAGGAAAACGCGACTGGAGACAGCAAATGAAAACAGTGCATGACGCCTCCTTTCAAATTATCTGACTGCACACTGAACACCTCCCTTCAAAAGACAGAGAAAAACAAATCACGAGTGAGCTAACGTAAAAGTTTTATTGAATAAATACATGCACTGTCATGTGAAATTAGTTGAACAGAAAGGACATTCTCTTCTTTTTAACCCGCACCCCCCAACGTTGTTCTCTATTTGCAGTGGGGGGTCCAGCTGGAGGTGGAATAAATGCGGCAAACACAGAAAAAAACACACAGCTACACACAGGTCTGCACTTGGCTTAGGTGCCTGAAAAAGAAGGGCCGACCTCTTGATAAAGAATATCTGTAAAAGGAATTTTTACCGTGCAGAATATATTACGGTAAATACAGTTACAAGGCTGCTTCTATTTTATTTATTTTTTGAGATGGAGTCTCACTCTGTCACCCAGGCTGGAGTATAGTGGCGCGATTTCAGCTCACTGCAACCTCCACCTCCTGGGTTCAAGTGATTCTCCTGCCTCAGCCTCCTGAGTAGTAGCTGGGATTACAGGCGTGCACTCCACCACCACGCCTGGCTAATTTTTTTATTTTTAGTAAAGACGGGGTTTCGCCATGTTGGCCAGGCTGGTCTTGAACTCCTGACCTCAGGTGATCCGCCCACCTTGGCCTCCCAAAGTGTTGGGATTACAGGCGTGAGCCACTGCGCCCAGCCAGCTGCTTCTGTTTTAATCTGAACTTGGAAACACCGTCCTACTTTAAGGCACAGGATCAGGATAAGAACCCACATGTACGAGCTAACAGAGCTGCACTTCACATTTACTAAGTTAATTCATTTTCCCTTCATTGGCTTGACTCAAGGTAGAAAAGTTAAAATTCCCTTTTCTTAGATAAACTAATTATTTAAAACTGAAAATTAACATTCTGAGAATTCAAGAGTGTCTGACATCGCTGGGATCCTGGAGTGCTGAGTGTGGCCTGGAGGGTGGCTTCTCTCCTCCACGTCTGGGAGGTACTTTGGTGCCTCAGAATCACCCCCTTTCCTTCCTTCCTTTCTTTCAAAGAGAAAGGAGACGGCTACTGGAGGCCAAGAACCTCCAGGCTCTCACGGCCCTGGAGACAGCGCTTCCGACTCCACTGCCTCAGGGCAGGCACGGTGCGGCTCAACCTTCTTCTGGGCTGGTACCTTTAATTGTGTCTACTCTGCCTAAGTGCTTAAATAAAGCCTTCCATTAAGCAAAATACACACGGAGCAGTTACACACAGGACTGCAGAACTCAGATGGATGGGATGTTGGTAAAAATTACTGGCATGCTACAATTTCGATGAGTGCTTCTTCTTTATAGATTACGACAGAAGACTTTCAACAGACCTGATTTTTAAAAATCCTTCAACAAATCTAATACTATGGGAAAGCAACTAGATTTAATGTTATTACCTGTCTTCCATAAATACCATAAATGTTTTGTGGTGCATACGCGTACGTATGTGTCTATAAAGGTACTGATATGCTTCTCAAATAATCCTATATACTAACACTGCACTGGAAATGGTTTATCAAGAGGCTTTACAGTCAAATGTCACTCAGTAGGAGACAGAGTATACTGGTCTTTATGATTACATGAAATATGCTGTGAAGCTACAGACTCATTCTAAGTAAACCCATGGTTCACAGTGGAAATTATAAATGGAAACAAAATTAAAATCTGTTAGAAGGGAGGGTGGGGAGACAACCACCGGCCAAGGGTAGGTTACAAATGGAAGCAAAATCTAAATCTGCTAGAAGGGAGGGTGGGCAGACAGCCACTGGCCACCGGCCTCTGTCACAGGCACTTCGGTTTGTTTGGTCACGTGATTACCCACAAGTTGTGTAGTTCCATTAAACAAGCTAAGAGCTCCAATTTAAATTACAAAGCTCTATTTTCCTTAATATATTTATACATAGTTTTAAGATGTTCTCATGGCTATGGAAGCCATTTTCAGCATATAGCTTATAATATACACTTAATCATCTACATATGTGCATCCTTTCTTTACAGACACTGCAACAGAGCCTCACCTCACAGGAGGTCTGGGGGACTCTTAAGTACATAAACATGCTTTTAGTAGTCTAAACAGAATAAAAATTGCATAACAATATCCCAATATTCAGGTTAGTCACGGCATAACGTGAGGCAGCCTGGGAAGTGGCTGCTGGCGCCCCCAACCCTGGTGGTGGCCAGTGCACATCAGCTCACACGGCCCCCATCCTATGTGTGAGGTCATGCTGGCTGCTCCTGACTATAATGAGATCGAGCTTCCAATTTTTAATGCAATATCCTGTCTACTCATCCCAATCTACCTCACAACCTTTAAAAGGGCAGCGTGCACCTTCCTTTTTTTATAGGCTGGGAAAACATTGAAAATTAACAACGCTCATGACTATTTGAGAACAGCTTAATTGCTAACATGGAAAGTCTGTTCTTATAGTCTAGGAAAAGTACAAGGTGTCTGTATACTGTTTCATGAGTAAGTTACAACAGCAATTAAACATAAGATTTCATTTTTATGTAAGAAATTTCAGATTAGTACAATATGATATATGAACCATAATTCTCTTAATATCTTATATTACTCAGTTATAAAACATTTTTCCTCATAAGCCCTTCAACTTCTCAGTAATACATCCTTATATTTATGAAAATGTTAATATTTTGAATACTTTATTTCATCATTCATAATGGGCAGAAACACACTAACGTTTAATAATCTTTCAGCTTTTCTTTTTAAAAAGAAACACCACAAAATAGGTCACTGAGAACTTTTTGCCGCAAAGATGAAAATGATTATTTGTCACAAGAATTTCATAAGTTTTAGAAGAAAATATATATATTTCCTTGATCTATTCCTTCTGAATTTAAACCAGCATGTAAAGATTATAAAAAATAGAGTCTATTTACATAGCATAGTATACCTCAGTGATATATAAACAAGGCCATAATAAAGCACAGGCACATCCGGCCCCTACGGACAGGGCTGAGCAGAGTCCACAGACACAAGAGCTACCACCACCCTATTGCACGTTGTAGGAACTGGCGAAACCCTAGAGGAAATCCAACATATAAAATTCAATGATGATATCGGCCAAATTTGCCTAGAATGTCAACAACTTTATAAAACTATTAAGGTATGTATAACTAAATACATGAAATTATAAAAATAACATTGGTACGTCTGTGAGAGGGGGTGTTCCGGGCAGAGGTTGAGGAGCTATGCTGAAGAGGACCCCTCCTGCCTGGTGTGGCTATGTCATCACCTGAGGCCTCGTCCCGTCTTCCGTGAGGTCATACCTGAGAAAGACAGTGACAAGAAGGTGGTGACGGACACAGGACCAAGTATGAAAAGCCTATCAGATACGTGTCGGGTTCCGCCACTGTCTGTGGGGGACACTACCCACCGGGCGGGGAAAGCGTTTTTAGCTACACGCTAGGGTTCTCTGTCTGTAGCAGGGACACTCACCATTGGGTCCAGCCTTTGGCAAGTTCTTCAGATGCCAGAGCAACCAATACCTGTGGGTTTAAAAAAAAAAAGTAGTTAAAGTAGGCTGGGCTGGGGGCACTGGCTCCCGCCTATAATCCCACCACTTTGGGAGGCCAAGACGGGAGGATTGCTTAAGCCCAGGAGTTTGAGACCAGCCTGGGCAAGATAGTGAAACCTTGTCTCTACTAAAAATAAAAAAAATTTATCTGGGCGTGCTGACACGCGCCTTGGTCCCAGCAACTTGGGAGGCTGAGACAGGGATTGCCTGAGCCCAGGATTCGAAGCTGCAGTGAGCCATGATCGTGCCACTGGACTTCAGCCTGTGCTTCTAGAGACCCTGTCTCTAAATAAATACACAAATACATAAAGTAGGCTAAGGCGATGTCTTTTAGATCTTTTACCACTTCTTCTCATCTCTCTCATCTTCTGTCTTCATCTAGGAATATGGACTCTCCTATTTTGAAGGCTCTTATTTTTTCAATCTTTTCTACCCCCGTGAGCACCTGTAAGCTATACGGCTGAGTACATCTAAGAAATCCTTCATGCAACCAGCAGTCTTAAAATTCAGCTTGACAGAATATCAGCGGAGACGACTCACAGGAGCGTTGGCCCACGTGCCCTACATGGCTGCACAGCTGACGAAATGATGCCTGTGATTCAAATCTCCTCCTCCCTAGCTGAACTCTACTTTCATTCTTAAATAACACACCCACATGCCAAAGTTAAATGTGAATATGGACAAAGACTAGAATAAATTCAGACAAATAAAGCCAATGAATTTCAGAAAAAGAGCAGAGCCGTCAGTTGAGGAGATGGAATTGTAAGAGATTATTTTCCTTCAATGTGATACTTGAACAAAAATTTGAAGACTTAAAAAAAAATCTTCAACTAGAAGTTCATGGTATTGGTATAGTTAATGAATCAATAATCTGAATATGGAAAAACAATTAAAATAACTTAAAATATTTTCAGAAAGCACAGATGTTTTATTGACTGTCTTTAGAGCCCACGATTTATAAACAAGCACTGACCTCGTAAGTTCACCCTTTCCGCTTACACAGATATGGTCTCAACACTGCACCGCAGGTAAATGTTCCATTTTACAAACCGCAGGAACGGATCGAGGATTTGTTTGGCACTTACTTTGCCAAGGAGCCCTTTGTCTTTGGACAGGAAACCGCCGCTGTTCTTCACGGCGACATCGAGTGTTCTCCTCTGCACCTCTGGTAACGAAACACTGAAATCAAAGCTGAAACAGGAAACGAGAGCCTTTACTTAACTTTATCCATCATTCTGTTGTACTTTCTCATAACTAAAAATGGCATTTCTGCTCATGAGATCATTCCAAATGTCATGTTTGTTTTTTATTATAAAACTGAGTTCTTCTGCCTCATGTTTTCATCTGGCATTTCAGGAAGACTCAAAAACCAACATTTTTTTTTGTTTCCCACACATAAGAGAAGGCTCTGGCACCCACAGATGTCTGGGTCCCACGGTCCCTGGCTCACTCATGGGTGGGTGAGGAGCGTCTCTGAACATGTCTGACTCTCCCTGGGGGTTAAAATACGGGATAATGTTGACAAAACAGCCATTCCAGAACAGCCCCCTCACTCAGGCGTTCCAGCCCCCCGTTCAGTCTCAGGCCCTATTCCCACTCTCTCCAGTAAAAACAGTACGCGCCTGCAGCTTTGCAGGAGGGACAAGGCCTCCAAAGCCCTTGTGATGCTCAGCCAGACGCTGCACTCAGGAGCCTGCAGGGCGTCTCTCCTGGGGGCTGGCGGGTGCCGCCCCAGGCCACAGTGCTGGAATCCCAGATGGGCACGTGGAGTCCCCAGATGCTTAAATGCTTCAGATGGGTAGAAGCACTCTGCACAACCTCATCAGGGGCTGAGGCAGGCCTGCCAGTTTCTGATGTGTGTTTTTACATAAAGCTACTTGTATGAAAGTACAATGAATGCGGAGGATGTTTAAAGATGCAACGTAAACTGAATGAGCAGATAGCGACACCATACAACTGTACTGTTATCATTTCCCAAAACACGGGTGGGTTTTGAAGCACCAGGGGACAATTATGTAAGATACCAAATTGGTACAGACTCTTTAAGTGGGGGCCAATGACCCCGGGGGGGTCTCTTGAGACCCTTTAAGGACATTGCCAAATCACCCTGACCACAGAAGCAGACTCCAGCCTCTCTTAAGCCAGACCACTAAAGAGATGAGCAAAAATGCAGAATAATATTATTCTTTTCATTATTATGTTTTTTATTTTTGGAAATACGGTTGTTTTTCCAGTATGTCATACTTTAAGATTTTGGGGGCTTATGTTATTTTAAAACAAAATTTAAAATAGATGTATCCTTAAATTTTCAGTTTTAATTGATAACATAGTTAAGTGTCAACAGATAGAACCCCCAAAATGTCAGACAGAACCCCCAAAATGTCAACAGATAGAACCCCCAAAATGTCAACAGACAGAACCCCCAAAATGTCAAGATGCAACCCCCAAAATGTCAACAGACAGAACCCCAAAATGTCGACAGAACCCCCAAAATGTCAAGACATAACCCTCAAAGTGTCAACAGATGTAACCCCCAAAATGTCAACAGATATAACCCCCAAAAATGACTTCTTCAGGGCCATCAATAACTTGATCTTTATTTAATCACTAGTCTCCGTGTCCACAGGGTTATAACTTGAATTTACTATATTTAGAGCTTCTACATAAAAGCCAAAATGCTTATTTGTTTTGAGACATATGTTTGCTGAAATTTGGTTTCTGACTGAACTTCTCAACAGCTGATTTATGTGCTTCGGCCATTCAAAGGCACCATTTAGGGCCTTCTTAATCTGCCACTTCAACCAGGCAGTCTATCCTCGGCTGGATAAAATATCGTACCTTTGATCAAACACGGGATTTAACGTTTTCTTTGACACGTGTGTTTTCCTCCTTCCTGACCGCCTCTTGTCTGGTAATAAATACATGCGGACGTAGGGGTCAGAGCCGTCTTCAGAGAAGGCAATGAGGTTTCTTACAACACAAACCAGAGAAGACAAGGTATTAGGATCAAGAAAAAGAGAATTAGCAGCACATTAGCAGCACATTCAGATGTGCTTTATCAAGCTTTGATTTCGTGTTTATCTAAAAACCAAGAAGTAACAAGGAACAGAATGTGTGAGGTGCTTTTGCCTCCCCTGATGGCTGCCTGGTGGCGTCTCCCAAACTCCTTTCTTAGTGGCTTTCTCAGCGGCGACTTCGGCCTTCATTTTCCGAGCCCAGAGTTTGGAGGACGTTCTAAGTCCTTGGTCTCTGCTTGTAACAGTGTGATGGCTGTTGTTCCACAATGCTTCTGCCATTTTCTCTCTCACAGCCAAGCAAGCCAGGCCCCCAGGAGACACCCACAGACCTGCCTGGGCTGCTCACCTCCACCCCACAATGCCTACTCCTCCTTTGCCACAAACGCGGTCAAGTGCCCAGCTGCACGGGCCCCCACATTCTTCGCTTGCTGACTGATCCCAAAGTCTAGTAGGGATTGTTTTGCTAGACTCCTCTCAAACAGCATTCCCCACGGTCATCATCTTAGTGGCAAGAAGATATGAACTTCTCAAGAGTGATGTATTGAACTCTACAGTTATATCATCTTTCTAAACGGTGCTAATTTTATTTTCCTATGTTTTCAACAGCTACTTATAAGCTCCAAATTTTTATATCGTATTTTAAACCACTAATGGGACAGAGAAAACGGCAATAAAAGGAAAATAGTTCATAAGCCCACAGTATCATCGCTAATCAAACACAATTAAAGCAAGTCACCTGACTTTATACTTATTAAAATAATATAACGAACAAGTTAAAATAAATTTTTCCTGATGAGGCCAGTCATGGTGGCTCATGTCTATAATCCCAGTGCTTTGGGAGGCCAGGAATTAGACCAGCATCTCCACAAAAAAATTAAAAATTAGCCAGGCCTGGTGGCTTCCACCTATAGTCCCAGCTACTCAGGAGGCCTGGCCAACAGGGTGAGACCCAGTGTCTACTAAAAATACAAGTTAGCTGGACAAGGTGGTACACGCCTGTAATCCCAACTACCCGGGTGGCTGAGGCAGGAGAATTGCTTGAACCCAGGAAGCAGAAGTTGCAGTAAGATAAGATCGTGCCACTGCACTCCAGCCTGGGGGACAAAGGGAAACTCGTCTCCAAAAACACACATACACACATATTCCTCCTGCTCTAGGCTACACATTTGTACAGTATGCTACTGTGCTGAATACTGCAGGCAATTGTGACACATTTATTTACTTTTCTCTTTGAGACAGAGTTTCGCTCTTGTTGCCCAGGCTGGAGTGCAATGGTGCAATCTTGGCTCATAGCAACCTCCGCCCCCTGGGTTCAAGTAATTCTGCATCAGCCTCCCTCGTAGCTGGGATTACAGGCATGCGCCACCAAACCCTGCTAATTTTGTATTTTTAGTAGAGACAGGGTTTTTCCATTTTGGTCAGGCTGGTCTCGAACTCCAGGCCTCAGGTGATCTGCCCACCTCAGCCTCCCAAAGTGCTGGGATTACAGGCGTGAGCCACCGCACCAAGCCATATCTGTCTATTTAAATGCATAAAACGTACAGTAAAAGTATGGTATGATCTTAGAGGACCGTTGTACTTCGGGGACCAAAATGTCATGTGACACAGGGAGTGTTGACACCCTTTATAAGCACCATCTGTGGAGGTTTAATTGCTTTGTCCTTTCTAAAGGAAACATAAATGGATGTCTGGTAATCCTAGAGGTGTATCTGCATCATCCTATCTAGCATCCACACTCGGAAGCCACGCAGCAGGCGCGTGGCGACCCCAGCCCCCACCTGCAGGCATGCACGACCACGATGAGCTTGTTTCTCTGCGAGCTGTGCCGGATGGTCAGCTGGATCTGCCCCAGTGGAGACTGTCCCAGGGTCGTCCCACTGTGGGAAAAGAGCAGAAAGTCACCAGCTTGCCTGAGACTGCAGAACGTTGTGACTCATTGATCTACTGTACACGATAAGATAATTTCCATTCATTTAGACAAAAAGAAGTCAAATTACCCATGAACTTAAATATAATTTGAAACTTCTGGGTACAAGTCAAACAGATGAATATTTTACTTGAGGGCTCAATATAAATTAATTATTCAAAACTGACAGTTGTGTTTTTTTTTTTTTTGAGATGGAGTTTTGCTCTTGTTGCCCAGGCTGGAGCGCAGTAGTGTAATCTCGGCTCACTAACCTCCGCCTCCTGGGTTCAAGCAATTCTCCTGCCTCAGCCTCCTGAGTAGCTGGGATTACAGGCGCCTGCCACCAAGCCCAGCTAATGTTTTGTAATTTTGGTAGAGACAGGGTTTCACCATGTTGGCCAGGCTGGTCTCGAATTCCTGACCTCAGGTGATCCAGCTGCTTCGGCCTCCCAAAGTGCTGGGATTACAGGCGTGAGCCATAGCATCCAGCCAACTGAGATTTTTAGTTAGGGTCCTGAGAACTAAAAATAAAATCCTAAGCCCCCACCCCACTCCCACACGAGTGGACCCAGGGGACCCCAGAGAACCCTTAAACACGGAGTTCCTGAACACAACAGGACGGGACGTTATTGATACCCACTCCCTTCGCAGTTCAGACGCAACCACTGACTGGCATTAATGCTACAACAGAGATCGCAAGGCTGAAGGAACAGACTCTTTGTGGCAATAAGACACCAAGCTACAAAGAAGACCTGGGGCCATGCCAGGCGAGGGTAAGCCTCACACTCAACACTTACAGAATCACCTGGGTTCTACCAGCCGCCAGGCGTCTCTTTCTCCAGCAGCTCAACAAGCACTGGCCTCGAGAGCAGCAGTGTTCAAGCAATCACAGCCTGTCCTGATCCAGAGGCCGACTCACTGACTGCTGCGTCACTGGCGCTAACTGCAGCTTTGACTGACGAGCGGCTGACTTCAGAACTTCTTCCTGATGGCCGACCCTGACCACAGACTGCTGCTGGCTGCTCTAGAGAGGCTGGGCACTCTGTGGCATTCCCAGCTCCTCCTGGAACCTGCTGAGGACACGTGCTCTGCACAAAGCTCCTGCCCTACCCTTCCTCCTTGGAGATGCTTCCGGACTCAGAGAGAGGCTGCACTTCCCAGCCTGTCAGGCTGGTCGGCCTGCAGGCTGCAACTCGCTAAGGA
This sequence comes from Piliocolobus tephrosceles, assembly GCF_002776525.5. Lineage (NCBI taxonomy): Eukaryota > Metazoa > Chordata > Mammalia > Primates > Cercopithecidae > Piliocolobus > Piliocolobus tephrosceles. Next base: position 146,946,441 of record NC_045441.1, read on the forward strand.
GTAGTCTCCTTTCTAAACGTGCAGATCTTATGATTCACCAAGTGAGCACCTGAGGTTAAAACCACAGTGTCCTTAGTACAAGCGTCACCTTTGCGGTCCTTGTTAAGTCGTTTCTAGCCTGTCCTACCTGAATCTGCGTGTCCCATCTCAAAGCCTCATGCAAGTCACGTGCTCTCTTCCCATCTGAGACTGCAGCGCCCTTCCTTCCCTTTCTCTCTGCTCAAGGATGGAACACAGACCCCCAAAACGACAACTGGTCTTGTTCAGTGGCCCCTAAGATCAGTTCTACTTCCCAAACTGAGCTCCTGAGAAAAAGTCATTCCTTGTTTAAAATTCTACTTCCTTCTGGAGCAAGAGAGAAGGAATGTTTTCTTCTTTCCAAGATAGTGGACGTGAGAAAGCATGAAAGAAAAAGGTGAGTGTGGCTCAGAGGAGGGTGGCTGTGCAAGCCCCACAGTCTGCGTGTGCTTTTTCTAACAGCTCAGAAGCAAACATGCTTTCACCTTTGCCTCCGTTTCTTTTACTATTTTCTTAATCACTCGACACACCTCTTATAACTCCACACAGGGAGAACTATTTCAAGGGTCGATTTTGTTTCTTCCACCAAGGTTAACATCTGAAGCTTGTCATAGCTACAGATGACTTTTTCCTCCTTATTTAAAGAAACCCTTAACACACCTATGAGTCACGTGGCTTAAATAAGGAGCCAACACAGACATCCAAACACAAACCCAAGAGACTGGGCGGCAGCGATGGGATCTGTGTGAAAAGAGCAGGTTCTGTCCTCACACAACGGGGAAGCCAGGGCTTCTCTGGGCCACAGCGAGGCCCGCAAGCCATCTCTGCGTCTGTCTTCCTGGCAGGAGCCCAGGCACACAGCAGCGTCCCGGCGCTGCCTCCTGTCTTTCCTATTGTGAAACCTATTACTCCATCACGTTTTAATCTTTGAATGACTAAATCCTAGAAAACGGCAGGTTTTATTTCCAAAGTCCAAGACACAGTGAGCACAACAGCAACACAACCTTTAGTGCTTTCAGTTAACACAAGATTACGCCTCCCTCCCCCAAGCACGCCGGCCTCGTGCTCTGCTGCGTTAAACCTACTCCCCCAGGGTGGAGGGCGCTTGCTCAACTGCTGAGAAACAACATAGCGGCACTTAGTTACTTTTCCAGCTGCCTTAGCCGTTGCCGCAGCTCCTGGGTGGCGATGGGCAGCGAGATGTCCGAGGCGATGCTGGGGGTGGGCTCCTTGGCCGAGATGTGGCCTGGGGAGGCCAAGAGGCTGGAGGAGCTTCTGCCCAGGTCGTGCAGCCCCTGAGGGCCGGCCTCAGGGGGCTGGGCCTTTTCTTCCACACCAGGCTTATCACTGCCCCCAATGACTGGTGTGGATGGAGCTGTGTTGCTGCCGCCAGGGCCTGGAGACCCAGACATATGAGATTTGACGGATGTTTTCCTCCCCTCTTTGGACACAGAGGGCCGTTTGACTTGAGCTGAGTGTTGGTGGTCGGGAGGCCTTTCTCGCTTTTCCAGATGGAGCACCTAGAGGTGGACACAAACATAAACATTAAACTTGGTGACCCTGGTAACATCCTAATACTGGAACAGCTTGGGATGTCTTTATCTGCAAACATTTCTTTAAAACTTAGCTCTAACTTTTTTTTTAAAGGAAAGTTTAAGTAACCAAAATATCACTTCTGTGATACAAACACCACCTTTTCCCCTAGAGATGGGGAGACTCGCTAAGCTGCACAGGCCGGAGTGCCGTAGCTATCCACAGGTGTGACCATCGTGCACTACACCCCAAGCTCCTGGCCTCAAGAGATCCTCCCGCCGCAGCCTGCCAAGCAGCTGGGGCATCGCAGATGGCTGCGCCTTCAGGCTCTGGTGGCAGCAACAGGGTGGTGGCAGTGATAAGCCTGGACGGTGTGGAAGGGCAGGCCACCCCCCCGAAGCTGACCCTCTGGTGCCACACAACCTGGGCAGAAGCTCCTCCAGCTTCCCCAGGCCACGTCTCAGGCAAGGAGCCCCCCACGGCACTTCTGTGTATTCCTCTAGTCTCTTCCGTCTGCACACATTTCTATGCAATTGTGGAATAATGTTTTTACTTCAGGAGACCAGAGTCGCGTTTCCCCGACAGAAGACCAAATTCCATGTTCTATAAAGGTGGTCTCCACGCGGCGTCCCCAGAGGAAGGAAGTAAGTCCAGAACCCCTGCTATCCAGCAAGATCACCCTAAACAACCTGGCATGAGTGCCGGAACAGGGGTACCCACAGGGCCCGGGGTCTCCCACTTGCTCATGTGTGAGCACAGGAACAGGGGTACCTGCAGGGCCCGGGGTCTCCCAGTTATGTGGTCCCTGGGCTGGCTTGAGCAGAGTCTACACCTTGTAAATCGCTCCACTCTGGGGTGACTGTGATAGCTTAAAGATTTTTTCTGGTTTTAGGAAATAACGCCGCAGTGAACACCTTTATGTTCCTGGTCTCCCCACATTTTGTATCACAAAACAAGAGTCAGGTTTCTAGAAGAAAGGCCAAGGAGCCTTCAGATGAATGGCTCCGGGATGCCGCAGCTCCCTCTGGAGAGGTGTGTGACACCCCCAGTCTCTGCCGGGGGCAAGGAGGCTGTTCCCATTGCCTTCTCAATAGAAGTCATTTGTTTTAATTTTCTAAAAAAGCTGGCTCTTCATTTAATTTGCATTTCTTTGATTCATGTGTTTCCTCATATGTTTGCCAGTTTTACTTTCAACATTTCCTTAGCTATTTACAAATGAATCACCGTTTATTTTGGACAAAAAATATTTTTTTCCTGTAAGTTCTACTGTCTCATGGAGTTTTATTAAATTCTCTCTACTGAACAACCGTTGAAAAGTTAGACTCAGGAGAAAACCTTGTTGATACCAACAGTAACACTTTCCGGGCCAAAGGATAACGGTAAGGTTGCTGGGTTCACAGGAAAGCACTGTGAGCAGCCGTGGGCCTGCTCAGGCAACCTGGAAATGTGGCCTGTTCTATGGCTGAGTCCCAGCCTTTGTCTTCTCCCTGGAGCCCTCTGATACCCAGCAACAGAGTCTCCTCCCTGCACCGGCGCCCCCCTGTGGCCCAGAGCTGCAGCCGACACAGAGCTTTCTTCACCGGGACCCACAAGTATCCCTGCCAGCACCAGCCTCCCCATCCCCTGTGGTGTTCGCTGCAGGACAACACGATACCCAGAGGGCAATCTTCATCTTGATGGTGCTGTTTGGACCCGAGTTACTGAGCTGGAAGCGCTGGTTCAGGGTCATGTCCTCACTGGTGAGCAGCTGGCTGAGGGGGACCTTCAGGTTCCCCAGGGAACACTGGTGCTGCTCATCTCTGACCTGCAAAACACAGGGTAGAAACACTGGGCATAACTAGGATCATGTCTGCAGAACCTTTCTACGTTTTCTAAGCTCCTGACCTTTTGTTCTCAGAGATAGGAACTTAGAAAATGTAGAAAGGAGCCAGGTGGGGTGGCTCACACCTGTAATTTCAGCACTTTGGGAGGCTCAGATCACCTGAGGCCAGGGGTTCGAGATCAGCCTGGCCAACATGGCGAAACCCCATCTGTCCTTAAAATACAAAAAATAAGCCGGGTGTGGTGGCACGCACCTGCAGTCCCAGCTACTTGGGAGGCTGAGGCATGAGAATCACTTGAACCCGGGAGGAGGAGGCTGCAGTGAGCCGAGATCGCACCACTGCACTCCAGCCTGGGTGACAAAACTGTTTCAAAAACAAACAAATGTAGAAAGGTCCACAGCCAATATTAGTCTGTAAGAAAGATATTTTAAAAAACCCAAACATATTTCAGTCATAGTCTCTTAAGTAGTGTTTCCATAATGATTAACATGGTACAAAATCTTCCCTGAGAAAGACACAAAACACTGTTAACAAGCAAAAGATCTGCTATTTCCTCATTATAGATCACAATGAGCACAGAAAGAAATGATGTAATAATGACAAATGAGAAAAGCAATAATGACAAATGAGAAAAGCAATAATGACAATAATGACCAATCGGTTAGGAGAACCCTGGATTAATAGGCAATAATCTACCTGTCTTTTAACCCCTAGGAAAATGGTGGCAATACACATTCATAATGATATATAAAGTTTCTACTCATGACATTTATGGAGACGATACATTTCAAAGTGCTTTTAAACCTTCTCTATTCAAAATCCACATTAAAGAAAATGTATAGCATTTGCTTTAAATGCAAGGTAATTTTTCCTATTTTAAAAAAAATAGAGGCGGATCTCACTATATTGTCCAGGCTGGTCTCAAACTCTTGGCCTCAGTGATCCTCTCATCTCAGCCTCCCAAAGTGCTGAGATTACAGGTGTGAGCCACCATGCCCAGCCTCTTTTTCCTGAATAATAACCTTCCGCATTATTTCTGTAACAGGAATTATTCTTGTTAGATGGCTGTAATATAAAATAATTTAATCAAATAGAGTAAAAACTCTGAAGGTTTCTCAGGCTATACAAAAATGGTCAGAGAAATTAACCCATAACTACTCAAGAAAACCTAAAAGCTTGATTGCTTATTTCTTTTTAAACTAAACTATAATCACAAAAGCAGTTTTAAATGAAATAACTATGACAATGTTTGTAGAACTTTAAAAGCTATTTTTAAAATCCAAGGTCCAGTAAGCATAGATTATTTTGAGTATAAGTGCACTTTATGAAGGAAAAACCAGCTAGACAAAACACAAATCCTTTTGTACAAAACAGAATGTAAAAAAGTATCAGGTTGCTGCAAAAGTAATTGCAGTTTCAATGGCAAAAACTGCAATTATTTTTGCACCAACCTAATAAAATGACCAACACAGAATAATGAGACAGGGCCAGGCAAGCCCAGAATGACCAGGTCTCCCAGGCCCAGCTGTTCACACACACCTATCAAGAGAGGTTCAAGATACAAGAAGCAAAAACAGAGGCTGAGGAAAAAATATAAATTCAGAAATTTAAACACCATGCTCTTCATACCTGATACAAGTAGTAGTCTGAGAATTAGTAAGGTCCCAGACGACCTGAGCAATGCTACCAACCACCCTGACCTACTGACATTCATGAGACACTCGCCAACACCAGAAAGGCACACAGCCTACAGGTGCATGTAGAGTGTGTCCTAGCACAGGCAGTGCTCTGGGCCATAAAGCTGGTCTCAAACATAGAAGGGCTCACGTCATACAAAGTACGTATTCTGATCACTATGGAATGAAATTGGAATCAATAATAGAAAGATTTAAAAAAAACCCCGAAACATATGGAAACTAAATAACAGACCAAAATAACCCATACATGGGTCAAAGGAAAAAACTGAAAGGGAAATTAAGGAAATAATAATAACAAAAAGGAAACATCAAAAGAAGAGAAAATAAAACCCCAAGTCAAAATTTGTGAGATGTAGCTAAAGCAGAATTCAAAGTGAAATTTATTGGAGTAAATGCCTACATGATAAAAACAGAAATGTCTCAGGCTTCTTCTTTAAGAAACTAGAAAAAGAGAAGCAAACAAGACCCAAAGTGGGACTGAAATAATAATGATCGTAGAAGTCAATGAAATAGTAAAAGAAAAGCAATAATGACAATTAAACAAAAAAATTGGTTCTTTGAGAAAATAAAATCAATAAACATCTTGTAAGACTTATTAGGAAGAAAGAGAAGACAGGCCAGGCACGATGGCTCATGTATGTAATCCCAGCACTTTGGGAGGCCGAGGTGGGTGGGTGGCTTGAGCCCAGCAGTTCGAGACCAGCCTGGGCAATGTGGTGAAACCCCGTCTTTACATACACAAATACACACATACACACACACCCCTCCAAAACACAAAAATGAGCTGGCTGTGGTGGCATGCACCTGTAGTCCCAGACACTTGGGAGGCTGAAGCACACATACACACATACCCAAAACACAAAAATGAGCTGGGTGTGGTGGCATGCACCTCTAGTCCCAGCCACTTGGGAGGCTGAGGCGGGAGGACTGCTTGAGCCCAAGAGGTCAAGGCTGCAGTGAGCCATGACTGCACCACTGCACTCCAGCCTGGGTGACAAAGTGAGACCCTGTCTCAAGAAAATACAAAAAGAGTTATTAATAAAGCACCAATAATAAAGATAATGTGATATTGGCATAAAAACAGACATACAGAACAATGGAACAGAAAGAATTCCAGAAATAGACCTATACATATGGGCAACTGAGTTTCTGGAAAGTTCCTAAGCTAGTAAATTAGGGCAGATAATCTTTTTAACAAAGACTAAACAACTGCACAACTGCTGAACAACTACACAGACATACATAGGAAAAAGAGGCTGGGCACAGTGGCTCGCAACTGTAATTCCAGCACTTGGGGAAGCTGAAGCGGGAATATCACTGCTTGAGCCCAGGAGTTTGTGACCAGTCTGGACAACACTGTGAGACTCCCAACTCTACAAAAAACAAAAACAATCAGCCAGGCATGGTGATGTCTGACTGTAGTCCCAGCTACTCCAGAGGCCAGGGTGGGCGGATCGCCTGAGCCCAGGAGTTTGAGGCTGCAGTGATCTGTGATTATGCCACTGCACTCGTCTGGGTAACAGAGTGAAACTCTGTTCTCAAAAACAAATAAAGAGACGGGGTGCGGTGGCTCACGCCTGTGATCCCAGCACGTTGGGAGGCCAAAGTAGGTGGATTACCTGAGGTCAGGAGTTCAACACCACCCTGGCCAACATGGTGAAACTCTGTCTCCGCTAAAAATACAAAAAATTAGCCAGGCGTGGTGGCATGCACCTGTGATCCCAGCTACTCAGGAGGCTGAGGCAAGAGAATCACTTGAACCCAGGAGGCGGAGGTTGCAGTGACCGAGATCGCACCATCGTACTCCAGCCTGGGCGACAGAGTGAGATTTCCTCTCAGAAAGAATGAAAAATTAAAAAAGAAAAACCCCCCAAATGTCTTACAAATTCAGTATTAAGAAGACAAATAACCTAATAAAAAAGACAGGCAAAAAAACTGAATAGACACTTCACCACAGAAGATATAAGACTGTAACCAAGCATAAGGTGCTCAACGTCATTAGTAATGACACTGAGACTACCCGGAAACACTCCCATCTACCCACTAACAGCACAGCACCGGACCCGGAAACACTCCCATCTACCCACTAACAGCACAGCACCGGACCCGGAAATACTCCCATCTACCCACTAACAGCACAGCACCAGACCCGGAAATACGCCCATCTACCCACTAACAGCACAACACCGGACCCGGAAATACTCCCATCTACCCACTACCACCACAGCACTGGCGAGACGTGGGGCCAGCTCGACTCACATGTACGTCTGTGGGAATGTAACGTGGCACAATCTCTTTGGAAAACAATTTGGCAGTTTATTAAGAAGTTAAACATGAACCTGGCAATCTGCTCCTGGGCATTTTACCCAATAGAATGAAGGCGTATGTACACAGTCTTGTATGTGATATTCACAGATTTATCTGTAATAGGTCTAAACTGGAAAGAACCCAATCCTTTATCAATGTCTTATTCATGGGTAAATGGATGAGCAAATTGTGGTGTATCCATAAATACTACTCAATAATAAAAAAGACAAACTGTGGATATTTGCAACAACACAGGTAAACCTCAGAATAATTATCACCAGAGAAACAGACAACAAGAGTACATACTGTATAATTCTATTTATGTAAAATTCTGGAAAATGTGAACAGTAATCTACAGTGACCAAAGGCAGGTCTGTGTTTGCCTGGGGCTGGGGGAGGTCCGGGTTACAGGGAGAACAAGGGAGCTTAGGGGACGGATCTACCGATTGTCCTGATTGTGGCAATGGATCCCCAGGTGTATACACAGGTCACAACTCGGCAAATTGTACACTTTAAATAGTCAATGATATTTCAACAAATTGGTTAAAAAATGCAAATAAAATACCTCAACTTCAAGGTCCTGGCGCTTGGGATTGTGAATGAAGAAAGTGAAGTTTTCCTCCCACACTGGTTCATTGGTTTTGTATCGAATCTGGAAGAAATATCCAATTAGCTCTGCAATATTTTCTGTGGGAAAGGGCTACTCATTTTATGTGTTTATAAGCTTAGAATGAAAAATAAAAAGAAAATAAATAAAACAAAAAACTAGAAGCTTAGGTTGACCTTCATTAAATTCCAAGACATGTATTTGCGGGTACACACTATTATGTATTGACTGTGGACGTGCTGAAAAGATAACGAGACGGTCTAAAGCCTTTAGAGTGTGTCATGAGGTCCCGGCCTGTGTGCCCACAGATAAAGGCTTTGTGTGCGTGGCCTGGCCTCGGTTCTGTAATGACTTCTGAACCCATGTAATAGCGCCTCCGCACTGAGGAGGGTGCTGCACCTGGGCATGTCTCTAACACCGTTAACAACGCAGTGAGTGACAGCCTCTAACTTTGGGTATTTCTTTTTTCTTTTTTTTTTTTTTGTGGGGGGTTGGGGACAGAGTCTTGCTCTGTCGCCAGGGTGAAGTGCAGTGGCACAATCTCAGCTCACTGCAACCTCTGCCTCCCAGGTTCAAGTGATTTTCCTGCCTCAGCCTCCCAAGTAGCTGGGATTACAGACACACCTCCCAAGTAGCTGGGATTACAGACACACATCACCATGGCTGGCTAATTTTTTTTTTTTTTTTTTTTTTTTGTATTTTAGTACAGACAGGGTTTCACCATGTTGGCCAAGATGGTCTCGATCTCCTGACCTCGTGATCCACCCGCCTCGGCCTCCCAAAGTGCTGGGATCACAGGCGTGAGCCACTGTGCCTGGCCTAAGTTTTGTATTTCTAGTAGAGATGAGGTTTCACCATATTGGCCAGGCTGGTCTTGAACTCCTGACCTCAAGGGATCTACCCGTCTCGGCCTTCCAAAGTGTTAGGATTACAGGCATGAGCCACCACACCTAGCCGCTCAAGTTATTTTTTAAAATGAACAGTATATTTCTTGCTATTTCAAATAGCTGGTTATCTATCAAATGACTGATTTAAGAAAAAAAGATATGAAAAGCCCTGGTCTCGATGCCCACACTATCACACAACTGAATGCGTTTGCAACCTGGCATCCCCAGGTGAGACGGCAACACGGACAGCACCCGCACGACAGGCACCAAGGCTGAGTCTGGGGACCAGTGCCTTACCTTGCTCTCCTGGGCCGTGTGCCCAACTGACATCTGGACAACAGGATTTGGGTTGCTGCTTATTTTCTTCCCTGACTACCCAAAACAAACAGAAAACAGACAAAATAAATAAACACATTTTGATATGGGTTTTAACTAAAAAGGAAATTACTGGCTTATGTAAGTATTCATTTTTATTTATCTCTGATACTTAAGGGAATATCTGGGAACAATTTAATGGGAAAACATATGCTACACACACCCCAAACCATAACTACAAAACTTTCTTTTGCACACAAATTTTAAAGGTTAGGGTCTGGTATTTTTACAGCCAACTACTTTGGAAAACTGAATCTTCTAAAAATTCTTAATTACAGTTTTCGAAAGTTCTTTTATTTACAAGGATAACGAAAACGAATAAAGTGCCATTAATGGAAACCAAAAACCACAAGGAAAGACAAATGTAAAAGGATGTAAAATTCAGAGTATTTCTCTGGTGGGAATAAAAATAGTATAGCGTGTCAGATATACGGTTTTATGTTCTCAACTTAGCGTCTTCTGTTTGAGCGTTTTTAAGCTTTCATATGTCAAATCTTGTTTACCAGCTGCTAAATAATTTTGACTGGAAGAATAAATATCAGTTTAGAATCATATTAAAATTAAGCAGATACAAATATGAAGAAAAAATTCAGGAACAGGAAAAACGGTAAGAAGTGTACATGAGCAGAGCTGATAGGAGAAAATAGTGAAACAGCACATACGTGTGACATGAGGTTTATTTATAACTTAGCCCCACAAGAAGATGCAGTTAAATGTCTGTGTTAGTGGAAATTAATTAGAAGGTTACAAAAATGTTTTTGAGTTAAATAATTTTAGAGTCAAACCTCAACACTACAGCAATGTCAGAAAGAGGTGTCAAAATCCTATCATTATCGGAAGAAATATTACTAGCTCAAACCTACTGCGATAATCTATTTTCTGGTTCATCTTTCGGATGTGAATTCTGCAAAATGAAATAAGCACTGTTAAAAAAGTTTTCAAGGCTACAGATTACTGTGGCAGAGAATACTAATTTTCCCCCTAAGTTAATTTTCTCCTTTTTCCTTTAATATTAGAATTCCCAAGTTTTAGCTGAGCACAAGTCCTCTGTAAATAAAGATTTTGTTGGCAAACCTCCCTTGCAGTCAGGCATGGCCTAGTAACTAAGTTCTGACCTCACAGGAGGCTGTGTCCCCTCGGGCCGGAGCCACAGGTAGCTCATGGCAGACCCCCAGGCCAGAACCCCGACTTCAGGGGAGATGAACTACTGCTACTTCTAAGTCAATTCTATTGTCACAGATACAGGAGCCAAGGCTGCTCCTTAACTAATAATATAAACACTTCATCTCTGAAAAAGTGGTCACCTGTTCCTAGAGATTGACTGCATCTTGTCAATTTTAAAACAGATACTTTTTTTCCCCCAACTTTCTAACATCTCTGAAAACAGAACGAATCTTAAATCGATAAGATATACCTTTTTGGGGGAGGATGGCAGTAGTGAGAGCTGTCGCTGCCCTAACCAATTTATTTTGCTTCTATTTTCTGTTTAGGTATACCTGTCAGTGATATGATAAAACTATTTATCCTAAGCCTAAAATTCTCTAAGTATAAAATAAACACTGTCAAAACTTAATGGCATTTAAAATCTTAGTGGTTCATAAAATAATGATGTATCTTAAAATGGATGATGTTTTCAATTCTATGAAATAAGGTTAAATCATTAAGTTTTCTACTACAGTGCAATATTCAAAATACATCAGCACAAGTCAAAGGGACAAAGTATAATAAAAATATAAGGGTTAAGTCAGACTGTCTTGAACTTAAACCTCAAATCTATTTATCACTTGATTATTGAGACCTAAATACTGCATCTTTCTGAACCTCAGTTTGCATGTTTACACAATGGGCATTTTTGGAAGCTAAATTAGCTAATTTAATAACATATCAATTATAATATAATTATCCTAGCTACACTGGGTGCTTTATATGTATTATTTTATTTATTTTATTTAATGTATTCAACAATTCCATGAAGAGGATACTACTCCTCCTATTCTACAAATAACACAACAGAGTGGATGAAGTGTCCTGTTGGGGGTCACACTGCTTGCTGAGTAGTTGGAGTGCAATTTAAATACAGTCTGATTTCAGGGCCTTCAGCCTTAACGTTATGTTCTCAGGTAGCAAAGAAGAGTCTTGATGTAATTCCTTGCAATGTTCTGGAGGGCGCAGTTGTTTCAGCTACTGTGCTAACTAGTACTCCACAGGAGGAACCTCTAGTAACCCACACCTTATCTCCTTGGCGCGGGACAAAGTAAGGGTTCGCACACACCACACTATAAAGCAGACTCTGCCAATCTCCTGCACTTTTGAAATTTAACTCATTTTTTTCCAGATGAGACTGGATAAAAACAGTTCTTGTTTCTTTAGGATAGACAGAATTTTCTTTAAATAATTACATTTAAAATTCCCCAAGTCCTCCCAAAATTAAAGCCTAAAATGTTCAAAGAAATTAAAGAAAAAATAATAAAACATTAAGTCATAAGAAAACTTTTTAACAATTTGCCAGAGAACACACGTGGATGTCATATTTTAGGGAGTGGAGCTTAGTTTTCAATAGACCTCATTTAATGAAATTGAAAGCCTCTCAAAAGATCTATCACCCAAACCCAGCAGCACCAAAAGCCATGACGTTGGTGACTCAGAGAGGACCCTAACTCAACATATTGGAAGAGGTGATATTAAAATGCATATTCACAGTTCACAAGGCATACCTTTAAGTCATGATTTAAACATCAGTTAAGATTTTAAGTAGAACTTCTATATCACAATTTTCACAAATTCGAATCCAATTAAAATAGATATTTAAATCACCTTAGAGAGAGTTGCCTAAAGCCAACAGGAAAATAATCTAATTTATCATACAGTACTTTATAAAATTTACCTTCAAAGTTGACTTAAATTGTTCTAACTACTAATTATTGGATAACAAAAGTAAGGTCTCTTCCACTAGACAATTAATTACTATATAAATATGGGAGGTAATTTGCCAATAAACTTATGAGACAAAGTATCATCTCTTTCAATATGTTTTCATTAATTCTGTCACCTGAAGGGAAAACAGTTTACCTTTAAAGCTCTCTGAACTGCAGTCTTCTTCAAGACATCAGGGTTAAATTCTAATGGGTTACTCTTTCAAGTCAGAAGAAAACGAATATGCCAAGGGTTAATAAAACATGCAATGAAGTTTATGTAAGGTTAAAGACATGAGAATTTATGGGAATAAACAACAAAAATCTTTAAACAAAACCACCAGAATTACACAAACAACCAAACGCCATCTGTAAAATTCCTTATGCCCAAGACTTTGTCTTAGAATGAAACTTTAATCCATGAATATCAAAAGACAGCTCCTTATCCCCTACGACTAATATTCTTTTACTACCCCCACCCTCTTGATCCTTTGTGATTTCAAAAATACAAGAGTGGGACTTTAGGAAAGGGTTCTATGTACTATTCTCTGCTGAATAAACCCCTAAAATATCAATCACAACGAAAGGTTTTATTTGAAGCACAATGAATGGGCCACAGCCACCCAAGTCACTCTCAGGCCAGGGCAGGTCCTGGAACAGCTGCTGAGACACACCTTCCCAGCCACCGCCCAGCAGAGGAGCTGCTCCTCTCTGCTCCTTGTCCTTTTCAGGGGTAGGAGTCAGGCTGGCTGCATCCCCACAGAAGCTTCTAGGGCTCTAAATACAGTCCTATGATTACGGGTTTTATGTGTACTTTTATTGATTTGTTTTTCCAATTTGTTAGTTTCTTGCCCTCAAAAGGACAAGACTGAGTTGTTTTGCAAGCTCCTTCTAGGACTAGTATTCAAGATTAAAGAATTTATCATTTTAGTTGTAATTAATTTCAAACTTGTGACAAGCTGAACTGAATGTTTTTTTTTGTTTGTTTGTTTGTTTTTACTTTTTGCTAAGCGAAAGATTTTATAATGAAGAAAGATGAATAACTAGCCTCTCAATCTTCCATGACTGGCCGGCTGGGCCAGGAGAGAAGATGGAACATGTGGCCAGGCAGGAATTCACATGACCCTAAAGCTGCCAGTGGAGCTCTCAAAAGTCCCTGGATCTACTGTGTCCATATCTGGGTGGAGCCTGCACAAGCGTATCCTTCACACACTTCCCAGGGGCTCATACACAATAAGGATGGGAACTCTGCTGCCCAGAAGGACTCACATTCTTCAGATATACTACAAACCCTTCCTGAAGCTCACTGTTGGATAGATATGGCCTGTACCAAAGACACTTATAATTCTAACATGTATCAAGTAAAGTAAAACAAGGAGAGAGGCTGTGGCGTGTAGGTAGGGGTTGCAGGAGAAGCTGTGTAAGGTGGTGGACAGCTGTGTGGCTCTGGGGATGAGGCAGACTGGATCATGCAAGTGCTTCAGGCAGGTGCCCTCTCGGGAGGCCACTGGAGTTACCCATCTTGCAGCCATGGGCCACTCACCATCAGGAGGCAGTGGGAGCCACCTATGTTTTTTGTTTTGTTATTTATTTTTTAAAGATGGAGTCTTGCTCTGTCACCAGGCTGGAGTGCAATGGCGCCATCTCGGCTCACTGCAACCTCCACCTCCTGGGTTCAAGCGATTCTCCTGCCTCAGCCTCCAGAGTGGCTGGAACTACAGGCGTGCACCACCACGCCCGGCTAATTTTTTGTAATTTTTTTTTTTTAGTAGAGATGGGGTTTCACTATGTTGGCCAGGATGGTCTTGATCTCCTGACCTCGTGATCCACCCACCTCAGCCTCCCAAAGTGCTGGGATTACAGGCGTGAGCCACCATGCCCGGCCTTTTTTTTTTTTTTTTTTTTAAATGACAGCCAAAATAACTTGCACAAAGTTCCTATCATTAGGCCTAGGAGCCTCCACAGTGGTGGCTATTACCCAGCTAGCACTGTTATGTTTAAGGCATCAGTGCAAATACCACTCATCTCAGATGAATTCCATATATAGACTGATGAATCTATAAACTTAATAAAGTGACCATAAATGCACTTTGCACTAGGGTGGAGTGGACAGGAGGCGCCAAGCACCCAAACTCTGGGCCCACGCTGAGTTCCAGTCCCAGCTCTGCCACGCACTGACCCCATGCCTGGGCATCTCTAGTCTGTGTCATCTGGGTTCTTGGTGTTGTCTTAATTTCCTTATCTGTAAAGTGATAATGAGGGTCTGGGGATTAAACATGCAGCACCTGGGCCCCGTCTGGCTCCCGGAAAGTGCTCCGTAAGTATGCTGGCATATCAGGCTTAAGATGCCAAAGCTGGCCACCGTAAGTCAGAGAAAGTCCTTCTTGTTCAAGCCTGAAATTAAAACCCAGGATTTCATCAAAAGAAGGAGGGCAAAGTCCTACGAGTCCACATTATGAAGAGGTCATTTCCAGCCTGGGAGAAATTCCTGTTGTCCTAAGTCTGCAGATGGGGATCGCTGGTGGTAATGCACTCCTGGAAGTGGAATTCAAAGTGCTTTTGAGTGGGTAGGAAGTAGGGGAGCACGGGGTTGGTAGCCATCAAAGCCTTCACCAGTGACAGCAAGGGTCTCAGCCCTCTGGGGAAAACTGGGGAAGCACTGATCTGGCTTCATATTGAAACCCAATGGGTGGGGAAAAAGTTCAAATTTGTTTTACAGAACATCTTATGTGATGCATATGTTGTAATAAGGAAGTACACTGTGCAACTTGGATAATGCTGCAGGAAAGCTGATTTTGGTAACCCTCCTGATACGAGGTCAGATATTTCCTGTCTGCAAAAGGAAGCAGTTGCAGAATGGGAAAAAGCAACTTGGAAAAGCTATTGGAGATAAACAGTTTACACGGTGGAGCTATCTTGTCATGTTTATACTAGTCTATGATGAAATTTTCTGCTATCACCAGAAGCAAAAAATTATTTTCTTAAAAGTAACAGAATATGCTGCTATTATGTACCGCTGACCTCATTTTGACTTTAAAAAGGCCTTAGACATATATCAGCCAGAGAGATCACATGGTACCACTTAACTATTGGTGTGACTCTGAACAGCTTACCTAACCCTTCAGGGTCTTGATTTTCCTCATCTGTAAGAGGGCAAAATACCTGTTCTTCCAATGAGAAGACTTGGACACGGGGCAGGGAACATCACATACTGGGGGCTGTCAGGGGGTGGGGGGCTGGGGGAGGGATAGCATTAGGAGAAATACCTAATGTAAATGATGAATTGTAAACCAACATGGCATATGTATACCTACGAATTGAACCTGCACGTTGTGCACATGTACCCTAGAATTTAAAAGTAAAATTTAAATAAATAAATAAACAAAATACCTGCTCTTCAAGTTTTGCCCCTTACTCTTCCCCTACTTTAAAAAATAAGAATAGGCCGGGCACGGTGGCTCATGCCTGCAATCCCAGCACTTTGGGAGGCCAAGGCGGGTGGATCACGAGGTCAGGAGATCGAGACCATCCTGGCTAGCACGGTGAAACACTGTCTCTACTAAAAATACAAAAAATTAGTTGGGCGTGGTGGTGGGCGCCTGTAGTCCCAGCTACTCAGGAGACTGAGGCAGGAGAATGGCGTGAACCTGGGAGGCGGAGCTTGCAGTGAGCCGAGATTGCGCCACTGCACTCCAGCCTGGGCAACAGAGCGAGACTCCGTCTCAAAAAATAAAAAAAAAAGAAAGAATAAACTGAGAATGCATAGGGAAATCCTTTGGAAATAGAAGTGAAAACTCTACAAAAACACAAAGCGCTATCAATACTCTATTAAGGGACAACTGGGCTGTAAGAATCTCACTGTCAATTGGATGAAGTCTGACCTTCTAGGCTAATGACTAAGACGCTGTGGCCCCCTGTGGCCCTGAAGCAGGTGAAAACGGCTCTCTACTGAAAACACAGAGAACAGAACAGGAATCCAGACATACAGACCACAGGCAACATATGATGAGATGGGAACAAAGACACACTTAATTATCCACTCCGGGAAGTACTTTATGTGTCTTAAAAGAAAGTGAATCACAAACTTAATATAGTTTTCTCCTCCCTTAGGAGCTCTGGGTAAACCATGTGAGTGAAGGCAAATTTTTATTTAAAAAATGGGTGAATTTCTATCGTCACGTGATCATCCCCAAGCGACTGAGAGTTGATTACACAGCACGGTTTTCAAAGAAGGCCCTAGTTCTGACTCTTGCGTGTTTGATCAGGAAGGGATAGCAGGCCGGGCATGGTGGCTCACACTTGTAATCCCAGCACTTTGAGAGGCCGAGGTGGGTAGACTGCCTGAGGTCAGGAGTTGGAGAATAGCCTGGCCAATATGGTGAAACCCCATCTCTACTAAAAGTACAAAAATTAGCCAGGCGTGGTGGTTCGTGCCTGCAATCCCAGCTACTTGGGAGTCTGAGGCAGGAGAATCACTTGAATCTAAGAGGTGGAGGTCGCAGTGAGCCAAGACCGCGCCATTGCACTCCAGCCTGGTCAAGAAGAGCAAAACTTCATCTCAAAAAAAAAAAAAAAAAAAAAAAAGGAGGGGATAGTAGATTTTAAAACAGTTTTGTGAAAGTTTATAAAAAAATTTTATATCTCACATTAAGATGAACCACAAGAAAATGAATTTTAATCATTATGGCTTCATTTCTTCCTCAGGAGAGGTTTTTTTAAACGAGCCAGCAGCAGCTGAGGAATGGAGGACCGCTTCTCTGCTTGCCAGGGTTGTTCATCTCATGGTCAGACGTTCTCGCCAATGTTACAACAGTGTTACGGTTCACAAAACAAGCACAAAATAAATAAATACACAATAATTAAAATCATGCAAGAAAATAAAAGCATGCGACATCAGTCCACCGCCAGCCAACTGCGTTAGAAGTTCCAGTCCACATTCTGGCAGTTTCCAAACAGACAAAGGAAGAAAGAACCCCGGAGGACTCACAAATAGTGCTCTATAGACTGAGGCGGTATTTTCACAAAACACTAGTCCCGACGCTCGCCTCTCTTTTAAGTAGCCACACCCAAAGTTTCCCTCGTAGATGCTCTTAGGGCAGTGGAGCCAGGGGAGAAAGCAGAGAACGGTGGATTGTGGTCAATGAAAGCACCAGGAGCACTACAGACAGTGCAGAGGCAGAGCCAAAGAACCCCACAGCTCGCGGGACGCCCCTTAATCCAGCGCTGGGCACGCCGCGGCTCTGCAAAGATCCTTTGCCTCTGACGGCCACAGCACATTCCATGCACAAAGTGTCCTTTTAACAGAAGATCAATACATTCTCTTTGGGTTGTTTTTGTTTTTGCTTATGTGACATTATTCAAATTTCAATTTAATGTGACAAAACACACAGTTCTAAAGAGGCCTAATCCTTTGTAGCCAATTCACTGATACTATTCTCTCATCCACCCTAACATAGAAACACTTCCATCAGGCATTATGGAAGCCTTTACAACAAACATTACCATGGCTAAAAGCAAAAAATTCTACTGTATAGAAATTCTGTGGAAAGATTAAATACATAATAACTTTTTCCAAATTGAAATTGTAACAGATAAAGTCACAGACTTTAGACTGGAAGACTGATCAAAGACTAAGGTAAATACTTTAAGAGAAATATAAGAATCCTTTTAAGAAGTTAAAATTGGTCAAGAAAGCTTCACTGAAATAAACAGTGCAATTATATACAATTACATACAACAAACAGTACAATCACATCCTCCCAGTATGAAATATAAGTGATCAATCATATCTTAATTGTAGATAATTTTAAATAAAATGCACTGGTGCACGAATATTTACTTCATTTCTGTGCAAAGCTCAAGGAAATGTACAGTTCTCAGAACGTGGAAGGTGCTGGAGGAAGCCAAGGGTGTGCATCTCGTCAACTATGGAGTGTAGTCTGACCACGGCAAGGCAAGACTACAGGGGACTGAAAGGCTGATAACTTAGGTCCAGGGTGTGTGTTGAGAAGGGAGTTAAATGCTTCTTTGCCTTCTTGTCTATCTCCCTGGTAAACACTGACAAAGGGAGACAAGACACAGGAAGATAATTTATGTACAAATGCACTTGGGGGATGAGTATTTACTGTAGAGAGGCATTATGCAATAAACAACTTGGGGAGGAAAGAAACTTCTGCACCGGGTGGCAACAGTCTTTTTTCCAACAAAAGTGGCTGTGGATATGATGAAATAAAGACTGAGTGCCTAGTCAACAAGTGTATGGGCACTCCAAAATCATCAAACAGGATGACATGACTAAGGACCACACCACTATCCTCACTAGCAGGGTTGAAGGTAGGATGACGGGAGAGCACACTATGCCTCACAAGATTGAATTAGTAAGATCTTCCTTCTCTGTGGTTAGAGTTATTACCTATAAAATGATATTTTACAGTTTTTCTCTACAAACGAACAATTCTGATACAAACAAAAGTATATGCTTCTAGGCACAGAGTGTCTTGTATCTGGCAGTAGGTCATTCCGAGACATGGCTTCCTTTTGTTCTGCAAGAAACATCCCAGGCACCCAGAGGCCGGCTTGCTCGTACAGCAGCACCGTTCTGCCACCTAATGTTCACCCCAGGGATCACCAAGGCCCAGCAGCTCACGCACGGCCCTGCGACAGCCAGGATGAGTCTAGATTTTGTAATCAGAGCTGCTTCATTTTATTCCCATTCCAAATAGAGACAATTTCCATCCTACGACAACTAAGTTTTAATACTTACTGATTTTCTAAGGAGTTAT
This sequence comes from Piliocolobus tephrosceles, assembly GCF_002776525.5. NCBI lineage: Eukaryota > Metazoa > Chordata > Mammalia > Primates > Cercopithecidae > Piliocolobus > Piliocolobus tephrosceles. The sequence goes on from NC_045441.1 coordinate 146,965,382, forward strand.
CTTCTCCTCCTAACCACTATTCATCTTCTTTTCCTATATACTGGATAAATCCAGCTAAATGTATAAACAGAAATGTATGTACTCCCAGAGCAAACACTAACTTCTCCCTCTCCACTGCCACTCTCCTGCACTTGGATGTGAAGTGAAAACACACGACGAGAACAGGTGACACAGAGTGCTGCCAAAGCAGTGGTTACGAGCAGTTGCTGGGAAATAAGCACCCAAAGGTGTTACCACTGTGTTACCTACCGGAAGGTTCCTTGCTGAATCCAAGTACAAGATCAGCAATGCAGAAGAAAGACCATCGTTGGCTTGGTCTTTGTCAGCTTTGATGTCTGTTAGCACCTAAAAGGATAGCAAAAAAGCCTTAGCAGCCATGTTTCCACAGGATTAGAGACCATTTCTATGTAATTGTATCATGTTGATTACGCTAAAAATAAGAAAGGTGAGAAACCATCCAATCCATGCAATAGAGACAGAACTAAAACAATAAATACCTTTTAAATAACAAGACTATTATTCCATATATAAGTCAATTAAATGAAGCACTCAGGTGATTTCTGGCTCTACAAATCCCTGCACTTTAACAAGCACAAAACTGAAGATCTGATAAAACAAGTATGAATGACCTATACATTTCATTTCTAAAATTCCATTATCTTTAATTTATCCTTGATGCTATTGTAGTGACTTAATACACAATAATGAAAATTACTGCTCTAACTGTTAAAAAAATCAAGTAGCAACACAACTGAAAGAGATCGATCTCAGTTATAAGGAGAAGTTAGTTAGGTAGTTTTCAAGAGAACACACTCCACAGCACCTTATCGAGGTTTGATGCATTTGGCATTAATGTGAGCCACTCCAGTCTCAAGTGTAGCTTCCCCTTGGGAACCTCGTCCAGAGTGAACCACTGAAGAGAAAAAATGTTTATGTTCAGCAAAAGTTCTTCTGAATCAAAAATCTAAATTAAACCCAGTCTCTACAAATGTTCCATGCTGCTCACTAACCCTGAGGCATCCACAGTTCTCAGTAACGTGAAGGCTGAGCCTCAGCATATCCAGCTCTACGCTGTGGGTGCTAGTGACCGCACGTTTGGAGGCGATGACAGTAGCAGGGGTGAGCAGACCATTCTAAGTGCTTTACATGCACCAACCCCTCGACCCCAACGGAAACCCTAAGCAAGTATTACTATCATTCCTACTTTACACATAAGAACTCAAATGTTTTCCAGCACTATCTAGAGAGAGTAAAGTCTTGTATGAATAGACTTCTTTTTTTTGAGATAGGGGTCTTCCTATGTTGCCCAGGCTGGGCTCAAGTGATCCTCCTGCCTCAGCCTCCCCCACAGCTGGGACCACAGGCCTACGCCTGTGTCTGTAGGCAAGCATGCTCCACCAATGGCATTTAATGGAATGCACAGGACAAGAGATAATACAACATTGATTCCAAATACTGAATTTCAGTGTCAATTTAATCTGTTTGTTCTAATTCATCACTCTATACTAATAAAATAGTATAGGCTTGTATCAGCTTAAAAGTCACAAGATAATTAATCAAAGATGCTCCTCAAACACTAAGTGATAGACGCCATGAGCAGAACTATCCATCCAGTGCCTGGCACACTCAGGAAAACAAGATGTCATGGCCAATGAATGCTGAACACTCAATCGAGGGAAACGTGTGATTATGAAAGTAGCAGAATTTAACATTTTTGTTTAATTTTTCTTCATTTATCTAAATCTTACCCATCTTTTAGAAGCCACCACAAATATTTCCCTTTTGATTCTTTTTATTCTGATAGCAATAAAACGGTGGAAATCGAGTCTCCTTGCCATGAATTCCCACTGTCTCTACAGGCATCTCTCATGAGAGACGCCTCACTGGCCACACTGTGCCTTCTCCAACCACCTGAAAATCTCCATCACTAGGGGGCATCTCGCACATCCCTGCCCTTTCTCCTGCAGGGAATCGCTTGTTTGTCTGCAATAACGTCAGTTTATGCTTCATATCCGTAAGGATTCCCAGCATATGGTAGGTACTCAACACGCACCTGAATGGACTCTTAAATTTCTTTCTTTCATTTGGTATTTCTAAAAGGCCTAAATTCTTAGTATTTGTGACGTAAACGCCGTTCATGTCATACTAATTAGGATTCCTGCACTGTGTGATGGTGAAGGGGTGGTTCGTGGCTGCTCCGGCACAGGGCAGGGACTCAGTCAACAACTGTCAATAAACCAACACTCCAGGGAAACTTACTTCATCTAAAAGGCGCTCCTTTTCAACTTCAATGAGATCAATCATAAGACTATAAAAACAACAATACGACAACTTTAGAACATAGAAATACATTTCTTACGGAAACAACTTTAGAACATAGAAACACATTTCTTCCTGAAACAGCCTTAAGCATTTGTCTATGAACAAGCACTCCAGAAATGCAACAAAACGCTAATAATTTTTCAAGGAACAGACTATTCTTCCACAAGCTTCCTCCAGCTCACCCCCAGTGTCAGGAGAGTAAGAGTGAGGTGGAGTTTCTGTGAGCTCAAAATACTGAGTTTGACCCAGCTGAGGTTAGAGTTGTAAAACAAAAACACAAACAACTCATCTTCCCTACAATGTTACATGCATCAAAAAATGTTAAAAGCATCTCAACCCTCTTATTTTACACATCCTCTCGGTAGGGCTGTGCGTTACTGTGGATTCCTCACTTGCACAGTGAACGCTAACCTCACCTTCCCCCACCCTTGCTCTCAGGCTCTAGACCCACGTTGCACCGAGCCCAATGGACGCCCTCACTCAGCGCATCTGAGAGGAGGCCCATTCCAGTTCCCCTAACCCTCCTGTGCTTCCAAGATTGGCACCACCCCCAGATGCCAGATACAACTAGATGGCATGATTACACTCCCACTTCTTCTTGTAGTCTCTTCTGCCCCCTACAATCTATGTCTACACTGCCTTCTCTCGTCCTGGTCTATGACACGCTCTCCTATTTGGTCTGCCAGTTTCTAAGCTCAGCCCTCGACAATCCAATACATACAGCAATTTTCCTAGAATGAGCACCCGATCTATCCCTGTCCGGCTTAAAATCTCTCAATTGTTCCTAGTTGTCCTAGGAAGTCTTATGAACTCTGAAGTCAGGCCATAACATGCAAGGCCATTTTTCACGAGGTATGAACCTCTCCAATGTATTCTATCCTACATCTTTTTTGCCACAATTAATTCAGTCAAATAGTAACTTAATTAGGTTAAATTAGAAATAATTGATATTATTAACAAATGGTGGTGAAACAACCATTTTAAAATTTTATTTTTAAAGCTATACTAGTTGTTCAATTGAAGTGAACAAATCAATATTTATTTTCCCAATGTGAATTACTATATCCTGAAAAAATTAATCCAGCAATTCAAAAAACTTAAAAAACCCATTTTTGCAATCTGGAATAGAACTCTCCACTAGAACTCAGCACGGGGGAGGTTCTGCATGTAGCTATTAAGCCTTGTAAAGAAAGAAAGTAACCCTCAGAAAGAGCTTTTAATTTATTTAACTTTAATTAACTTAGGGCTAGTGGCTGCTGTAACGGACAGCACAGATCTAGCAGATTCACTTCTCTTAAATGTAAAACTTTTAGGAATCAAAATGTTTTAAGAAATCCAAGGTGAAACAACTGTTGTATCTAAGAACCATTTAATGAATATATAACAAGCATATAATCGTATTTTAAAACATATTTTTGATTATTTAAAAAAAAAACCGACCCCATGCCCTCCTCCAATAACCACGAAGGGTTTTAATTACCTTCCTAAAAAGTCATCCTTGTCTGGGTCTTCATCAAAGAGCTCAATCTCTAATTCTTGTCCAGGATGTTCATACACTAAAGCCTAAAACATCAACGGTGAGTAGTTAAGCGCATTTTTACTAATAGAGTCATACACAGAGTATGATGACTGATGACTGTGGTAAATATGACCATGTACTTTTCTCTCATGGTAAACTCCTTAGTTATTTATTTATTTATTTATTTTTGGAGATGGAGTGTCGCTCTGTCGCCCAGGCTGGAGTGCAGTGGCACAATCTCGGATCACTGCAACCTCCACCTCCCGGGTTCAAGCGATTCTCCTGCCTCAGCCTCCCTTGCAGCTGGGATTACAGCATGTGCCACCACATCCAGTTTATTTTTGTACTTTTAGGAGAGACAGGGTTTCACCATGTTGACCAGGCTGGTCTCGAGCTCTTGACCTTAAATGATCCACCCACCTCGGCCTCCCAAAGTGTTGGGATTACCAATGTGAGCCACTGCACTCAGCCAGTAAATTCTTTGTAGAACACTTATTTTTTTATTGTCGAGTCACACATACCTCTTGATGACGGGAGGTCACTGAAACACCTGCCACACAGTAACAGTCTACCGCGCTTATTTCTAGGGATCCCGGACCATCTCTACCGCGCTTGTTTCTAGGGATTCCGGACCGTGTCTACCGCGCTTGTTTCTAGGGATCCCGGACCGTGTC
>NC_045441.1:146969906-147006840 GCF_002776525.5 Piliocolobus tephrosceles
CCGGACCGTGTCTACCGCGCTTGTTTCTAGGGATCCCGGACCGTGTCTACCGCGCTTGTTTCTAGGGATCCCGGACCGTGTCTACCGCGCTTGTTTCTAGGGATCCCGGATTGTGTCTCAATAGGTCAAGTTCAATCACTCCAAAACAAGGTCATGGTATGTCACCCACAAGCTTGGTGCAAGGCAGGAGACAGACCAAAGATCCAGGACATATCGCTCTAGTCCTGAGGTGGCTCCACTCAGATGCTATCTTGGAATAACCACAAGTTATCTGCTTAGCACCACTCAGGGTAAGAAACTGGCAAGAGACCAGACTGACAAAGGAGTCGGGGAGAGGAAACTGGTGGAGTATAAACCGTACGACTGTCCTGAAGGGCACTTCTACAGATACGTCAGTCCTTTAAAAACTGGTGGAGTATAAATCACGCAACTATCCTGAAGGGTAATTCTACAAAGATATTTCAGTCCTTTAAAAATGCATAACTCTTGATCCAGCAATTTCACTTTAAAGAGCTTTTATCTGGGGAAAACTTGGCTGAGTGAAGAAAGAGACACTCACATTCTACTTGTACAGCGCTGTTTGTAATGCCGGCCTGAATGCCCTAGGCCTCTCTGGGTAAAGAGATGAAGGTGTCTATTCAATGGAATGGTTATTAAAAATCATGTAGATCTCTATTCATTGACTTGTGAAGATGTCCTAATTTTTAAAAAAACTTGCAAGGAGGTATATAACCTCATTTTTGTGTTTACTGCATTAATAACTGCACGTAACATTTTATACCTAGAAAGACAAGCTGCTCACGTTATGAAAAATATTTTGCTGATCATTTAGCACGACAGCATTACATAATTAAGGTTTAAAACATTACCTGTTGGCATGACAAGAATGTTGTGTAGTAGGGAGAGAAGGTACGACATTTTTTAAATTTGGGAAATTAAACAAGGAACATTGAAATAATGGCCTAAATTAGCCACAGTCCCACATGACCATGCTGGAATGAGAGCTTGGCCACCCCACTCAGGGCTCAGCCCACCGCCCCAGCGACACAGCGGACACGACACCCTACCTCATAGACTTCATTCCACTTTGGACTGAGGTTCTCCTTGATGACTTTGCTTTGGAAGATTTGGTTGCCAACTCTAATGATTCCATAGGGGTCTGACTTTCCCTTGACAAGTCCCTTAAGGTAAGTGTCTTTCCCCTGAAGGTCCTGAGCTTCAATAAAATGTATCCTTAGAACACCCTGAAAAGAAGAACAAACTGAAGTTTAGACCCTTGGCTGGCTCGTTTAACTGGCGTGGAAGATAGCTACGTGTCTGGCTCTGTCTCAAGAACTGGGCGTGCAGAGGGAACAAAGACCCTCCTCTGGTGACGATGACGTCCCAGCTGCGGGGAAACGCGGTAAGCGTGTACAGGAGAAACAGGTGCTGAGAAAAACAAGAGCAGGACAAGGCAGCAGAGCCCGGGTGGGGCTGGCTCAGAGGAGAACAGAGGGGCTTCTGGAGTAATGACCCCTCCACAGAGACACGAGGACAGGCAGCCCCACGCGGCGCTCCTGGCAGAGGGATGCCAAGTGCAGAGGACCCAGCACAGCACTGTGCTTATCTCAAGGAGGCTGGTGACACAGGCCACCAAGCTGTACTAGATCCTGGTGCTACAGTGAGTAATAACACGAGAGTTTGTATCAGACCTGTCACTAAGCATTAGACATGCAGTAACTATGCTGTTCCATTTTTAGAATAATCCTATGAAATACTGTCATTAAACTTATTTTAGAGAGAAGAAAACTGCAACTTTGAAATATGTATTATTCATAGACTTCAAACATACTCCTCTTGGCCAGACGCGGTGGCTCACGCCTGTAATCCCAACACTTTGGAAGACTGAGATGGGCAGATCACTTGAGGCCAGGAGTTCAAGACCAGCCTGGCCAACATGGTAAAACCCCATCTCTACTAAAAATACAAAAAATTTAGCCAGGCATCGTGGCACACGTCTGTAGTCCCAGTTACTCCGGAGGCTGGGCTGTGAGAATCACTTGAACCCAGGAGGCAGAGCTTGCAGTGAGCTGAGATGGCGCCACTGCACTCCAGCCTGAGTGACAGAGCAAGACCCTGTCTCAAAACAAACAAACAAACAAACAAACAAACAAACATAGTCCTTTCCCTAAAATACTGTTTTATTGATATTTATTGTTTATTTTTATTGAGAATAAAAAATTCCCTCATTTCTTCCAAGGCAAAGAAAGATGCTCAAGTCACCTTTTGGTAGGAAGCATTCTGCCCCTACGGATCCTTTTTTAAAATTACAGAATGATGGCCGGGCGTGGGGCGTGGTGACTCACGCCTGTAATACCAGCACTTTGGGAGGCCGAGGCAGGCGGATCATGAGGTCAGGAGATCGAGACCATCCTGGCGAACACAGTGAAACCCCGTCTCTACTAAAAATACAAACAATTAGCTGGGCGTGGTGGCGGGCGCCTGTAGTCCCAGCTACTTGGGAGGCTGAGGTGGAAGAATGGTGTGAACCCAGGAGGCAGAGCTTGCAATGAGCTGAGACTGTGCCACTGAACTCCAGTCTGGGTGACAGAGCAAGACTCTGTCTCAAAAAATAAATAAATAAATAAATAAATTACAGAGTGATATTCCTCATTCAATCAGCACAGGAATACATGTCCCTCCACAGAGGAACACACTTCAAAAACTCGAAGCAGCTCTTGTTTATATTTTCATACATCTAAAGTTGGGCTAATCTGGCCACATCTATTGAGGGCACTGGCTGTTAAGCCCATGTAGCTAAGGGCAGCCACATCCAGGCACGCTCAGGTGCTCACCTGTACTCAGAGCATGAGAGACTTAGGTGCAGAGGAGCACGAGGATTTCTACATGTAAAGGGATTCTTGCATTTCCAGAGGTGAGAGTCAGAAGTTAAGGAAAAAAAAAATTCTTTTCTAATATACAGCATTACATTAAAGCTGTTGAATGCCAACGATATAACCAATTTGAGCACCAAATTAACTGGCATATTGTTACTTTTAAAAAATATAAGGATGCCTCTGCATGTCTGTTAACTTGTGCACCATTATTTAGATCTAATTAAACCAGAAAAAGTAAAAAGGCATCAGGAGAAAGCAATCTGCTTCTACTTCAGCGAACAAAAATAAAAACAATATACCCACTGAAACAGCCAACTTACCACGTCCTGTTTCAGTAAAAATAAATCACGCGGTGTGCACTGCTTACTACAGACACCACCATGATGGTAATGCTCACTTGGCTCCTGGAGTCCAAAGTCCAGAGGGACTAAACAGACACGGGATCTAACACCTGAGTGACTGAAAAGCTCTCCTTAGCCCATGAGAGATCCTTCACTCCACCCACCCCTTCCAGAGTCAGCAGAAGGAATCTCATGTTCTTGCCTACCTTGCAGTTATTTATTTCGTTTGCTCAAATGAAGGTGACATCAGTATCTGCAACCAGCCCTGTGTGCCGGGTGCTGTCCCATTTTACAGACGATGAAATGGTGGCCCAGCCACGCCAAGTAATATGCCCATAAAAGCAAAGCTACAGCTAAACTCGGGAGCTGCGACAAAAATCTAGTTCTGTTCTTTCCATTTTATCCAGGTCAGCTGTTATATCAGTGCTGCTTCTACCAGGTTACTCATTAAATGGCTTCAGAGGCAACGGAATTCTAACAGCTGAGAGAAAATATACAAATTATTACACGAAGCTCTCATGATGGCTGCCAGGAACACTGGTGCCTGTTGCTGAGGACTGTCCATTTTAATAAAAACAAATGCAGCATGGGCTTCTGAGGTAACTAAGATGCCTGTGCCATGTACCTCTGCAGACTTAAATCCCTGCCGGCCCCTGTGAGGAACACAGCTCTGGGGGAGAATCATCCTGCTGTCTCTGTGATGAGCTTTAGGGTCAGCGCCCATCAGTCAAGTCTCTCAAGGAGAGTGGCGGACGAGCAACAGTCAAGGCATCAAGACCCATGTGGCAAGCTGGCCACTGGGGAGAGACAAAGAGTCACAGCACCCAATGCCACACCCAGAGGCAGCCAAGATCTGTCTCTAAATGTGAGTGGGTGCCAGGACACGCTTACCTTTGGTACAGGAAACCGCAACTGAGCTATTTGAACTTCACTGATAAGTGGAACGGTGATTCGATTGGGAAGCACCAGATAATTTGATATCATATCCGAAATGATAGTATCTGATAAACCACTGTTCGTTGGGAGACAAAAAGAGCAAAAGGACCATCAGACACGCGAACACTTCTCTCAACACTGACAACAGACTTACCACGAATATGATGTAATGTCCCATTTATTTACAGAGGAGGAGTTATCTCATTTCTCCAGTGCAGTATTTACAACCCACATTTCAATACTTTAGCTGTGATACTACTATGGAGACTATGATACAGAATTTATTTGTAGAACACAAGGTAAAATTCTAGTTATTGCACAAGTAATTGTGGTTTTTGCAAATAAAATGGCAAAAACCACAAATACTTTTGCACCAACCTAATACACTTCATAATTTCCTAAACAACATTTAATGTATTCCTACTTCATCGCAGATTATATACCTATTTACTAAAATACACTTCATTGACTTTTTTAACATAAAATATTTCAAACATACATATAAGTACAGAGAATAACATTCATTGGCCCATTCTTGTTTATACACACATCCCATTTCTCCATTGTTGTACACTCGCCCCCACTGAAGGAGAACTTACTTTGTTCTCTCTTATCCATTATCCAACACTTTGAGTATTGAACACATTAATAATTTTGAAATTCTATACATCACTGCACAGCAAACTAAGTAAAGTGAATACAATTGCTTAGGCTAAAGGAAAAAATATACTTGATTTTTTTTTGAGACAGAGTTTTGCTCTTGTTGCCCAGGCTGGAGTACAATGGCATGATCTCAGCTCACTGCAACCTCCAGCTCCCGAGTTTAAGCAATAATTCTGCCTCAGACTCCCAAGTAGCTGGGATTACAGGCACGTGCCACCATGACTGGCTAATTTTGTATTTTTAGTAGAGACAGGGTTCACCATGTTGGCCAGGCTGGTCTTGAACTCTTGACCTCAGGTGATCCACCTGCGTTGGCCTCCCAAAGTGCTGGGATTACAGGCGTGAGCCACCATGCCTGGTCAAAGATGTACTTTTAATATATCTTTTTTGGCCGGGCATGGTGCCTCACGCCTGTAATCCCAACAGTTTGGGGAGGCGAAGGTGGGAGGATCGCTTGAGCCCAGGAGCTGGAGACTAGCCTGGGCAACACAGAGCGAGACCCCCTCATCTCTACTTAAACAAACAAACAAACATATATATGTCCTATCCTTTAGGGTAAACATGAGAATTAAATAATGCGTACGTGGCAGCACTTTTAAAAACATTTATAAACGTTAAGTTTCATTGCTGTATAACACCTTTACCTGAACTGTGAAGTTGCAAAAGTACTTTGCTTCTCGCCAGTAATGTTTTAGATGCTAAAATTATTAACATAAATAATTACAAACAAAAATATCCACTGAGACAGTGATAATCATGAACGTTCAACAAATAATGTCCAAGCACCCACTGCAAGACAGTATCCACATGTGATGACCCAGCACCTCAAGGACTTTTCAGTTTAATATGGAAAAAAAACTTGAAAAGCCGCCCCAAAGAAAAACCGTATGTAACACTACTCTACTTATGAACAGGTCAGTTATTCAGACAGCTAATACTTCCACAGAGATTCGGAGGGCTTCAGCCAGCAGACACTGGCTGTGTGTTCACCACGCAGGGGCAGAACCCACCCACCTTTCTCCCGCACAGACTCCCGGCCTCGGAGGCCACAGCAGCTGACAGAGCTCCCTGGGGGGGCCCCTCGCTGTGCCTCCTCACCCCACTACGCCCCGCACACCCCCGAACTGTCGGGGTGTGGATGCTGCTCTCCTAGGTCTCCACAGAAGCGTCTCCTGCAGTGGTTACTTTCTTGGGAGTCAATAATTCCCTGTGTGTCCTTCGGAACCACGACTGCTCATCGCCCGTATTTTGTTTCCATCATAATCTTCGCCCTTCTCACGCCTTCAACACTCAGCTCAGAGCCGCTTATCAAAACACAGCGGATGTTTAACAGGGATAGCCCAAAGTCATGGTGCAGTGAAGGAATTCAGGCATTATTCTTACACTACAACGTCTGGGGTTTCTTTTTATACCGGGATGCTCATTTTATAAAGATTGGTACAAGATTTCGTTATGTTACGTTCATATTTATTTATTTTTTAAATTTCTTTCTTTTTTGAGACAGAGTCTCGCTCTGTTGCCCAGGCTGGAGTGCAATGGCGTGATCTTGGCTCATAGCAACCTCCACCTCCCGAGTAGCTGGGATTACAGGCGTGTGCCCACGCTCAGCTAATTTTTGTATTTTTAGTGGAGATGGGACTTCACCATGTTGGCTAGGCTGGTTTCAAACTCCCGACCTCAGGCGATCCACCTGCCTCAGCCTCCCAAAGTGCTGGGATTACAGGTGTGAGTCACCACATGTGGCCTCATAGTTATTTAATATCCACTTTTATAACCTAAGAGTTGCTATAGCTGTGATTTATTTGATAGACTCAGTGAGAACTAGTAGCCCCAATTTTACATACATACCTATTAAATTTCAGTACATAACATTTATGTAAACATAATATTATATAAAATCTACATAATTGTGTATAAATTATGTATACCTATATATATACACTTAGAACAGATATTTTTACATCTCCCTTTTATACAGCAGCCTATTTTTTTAATGGTGTATGTGTATTTATCTGTTATATAAGTATATATTTTTAATGACATAATTCTACATGTATGAGTATATTTTTGTATTACATATATAAAATCTACATAGAAGACGAGAAGTTGGGTGCAGTGGTTCATTATATTACATATATAAAATCTACAAAGAAGACGAGAGAAGCGGGAGCAGTGGTTCAAGTCTATAGTTCATCTACTTGGGAGGTTGAGGCAGGAAGAGCCCTTGAGCCCAGGGGGTTGAGGCCAGTCTGAGAAACATAGTGAGATCTCTCTCTAAAAAAATGAAAAATAAAAATAAAATTGCTAGAAATGACTACTGTATAAAAAGAGCCTACATATAAATTATTAAATAGAATGGAGCTGTACATGTATATGTATCTCTGTATTTACGTGTGTATGTGTGAATGACTTTTAAATAAAATGAATCAGGGATCAACTTCCCCAAATTGCAGGCTTGCCAAGGCAGAAGACATTCTTCGACTCTGCCCTTTCAGGTTGCCAGTATTAATACAATGCTATTTACAGAGTAGATGCTCAATGGTGCTGTTTTATTTCAGTACTCCTGTGATACTGAAGGGAGGCAAAATTAAATACTTTTTTCTACACTGATGTGTGTGAATGTTTGTTCCATTTGGCTAAATAGTATTTACTACCTCTACTTCTAGTGAAAGTTTTTGCTTTGGGGGATACCCCCATTCACTGGAGTTTTTTCACACAAGTTATCCATTTCTTTGCCTTCTGTAGGAATGTCCTGGAGATTGAAACCTGATCATCGGAGTCGCAGGAATCTGTCCAAGGGTGGTCCTTGCACACACAAGTCAGGCCGGGACCTAGCGGGAAAGACAACTAAATCCGCAGACTAAAGGCTTATAGCTGCAGGCACAGCAAGAGCCTGCCTGAAAACCAGCCCACAAGGGACACGCCCACTCTGCATGGGTCAGGAAGTGGAGAGAGAGCCCTTACAGTGCCCAACAGTGGCTCCAGCTGAAACCCCTCAGAGGACACGTCAGCATTCCAGCTGCTGAGCAGGAAACAAGCACAGGCGTGTCCCACACATGACCAGCTCAGAGCAGGGAGTGGGCACCCATTGTCGGAAGAGTGAATAAACTGCTTTTTGAAAATATTATTTACTGGCCAGGCGTGGTGACTCATGCCTGTAATCCCAGCACTTTGAGAGGCCGAGGCGGGCGGATCACCTGAGGTCAGGAGTTCAAGACCAGCCTCACCAACATGGCAAAACCCCATTTCTACTAAAAAAATACAAAAATTAGCCGGATGTGGCAGCGTGCGCCTGTAATCCCAGCTACTTGGGAGGCTGAGGCAGGGAGAATTGCTTGAACCCAGGAGGCGGAGGGTGCAGTGAGCTGAGATAGCACCACTGCACTCCAGGCTGGGCAACAGAGATTCCATCTCCAAAAAAAAAAAAAAAAAAAAAAAGGAGAGAAAAGAAACTTACTTATTTACCTACTTAAGACCACTTGAGTCAGGTTTGTTGCTTGCACCCAGAATCTTAATGAACTCTTTAACCAATCTTTTAAAGTTGTGCTTTCTTTCCGCAGATCTTTTAAAGATCACAGCGTTTTTCTGTATCCAGTAAACTACAGCACCTAAAAAGGACTTCTATTATGACTGTGCTTCAGATAATTAAAGTCCTAATTTTTCCCTAATAATGAAACAAAACTCTTTAGAAAGGCCATTTCAGAGGCATAAACAAATATACGGGAATAAAAAAAACAGTCTGAAACCAAGTTTCATAATTTTCTAAACTATTTTAGGAAAAACAAATCACACTAGAAAAATATAACTTTAACCCAAAGGTGATGTGTTTTAACTTTCAAAAAAAAAAAAACGGTACAGCCAGCAAAAGCATTTGGAGGCTGTAATTTCGAAACTTCCTATTTGGAGGTGACCAACAGGTCTGCCATCCACAGCCCCATGTACTGTTTCAGGTAACGGGACCATGGTAACTAGAATGACTCCTTGTCTCTGAGCAGGGATGCACTCTCCAGGGCCTCAGATGCTTGTTACGGAACATTTTTCTCCTGTTTTAGACACTAGATCGCTGTGTAATAATGAAAGAACTCCCAGTGAAATGATATGGAACTTCAAGTTCCTCACCTCTCACACTGAAGAGTACTGGCAAAGTTCACACTGTCCCCAACCATTTTCAAAAAGGAATAGAATAAAGGTTTAAAAAAAAAAATGCGGAAAGGGTGGGGTAGCCATAGGCTGGAGAGACCCTGGAAAGCATTTCCTTTTAAAGTTTCCTTTATTGTTTCTGAGAAGATTAAAAAAAAAAAAAATTGGCAAACTGGTTTACAAAATATTAAAAGGCCTCTACTTTTCTAAAATGCCAACACTAGGAAGACACCTTGTGGTGAACAAAAGCAAATGAAGACTGAGTGCTCAGCTGGCACTCCAGAGCCCACCTGCCCTCGCCCATCACTCCCCAGCAGCTCCCTGTGGGCAGAACTAAGCCCCTGTGCCTCTGCTTGTTTCTCACGACGGCCTGTGGAGAAGGCACCCATTCACCTGGCAGACGCAGGTCTTAACCATTCTCACACTATTGTCAAGACGTCGAAAATGCACAACACACCCTCGAATGCTAAGCCTCGGGGACCAGACATGAGACTTACTTCAATCCAGGGATATCCAGAAGATTCGTCAATCCTGTCCAGTTAATTTCTAAAAGCTGTTTTAAAACAAGGGCAAAATATTAAGTTCCAAACAATTTCCAATTATCAAATCAGGTGCACACAGACTTGTTTCTTTACAAACAAAATGTGTTAGCACACAACACAGACTCACACCCTTCACCCTTTGTAATATATCAAGGACACCTTTCTTTGGTAGTACGTGGAGACCTGCCTCTTTTTGTTTTTTGATAATGTCACAGTTTTTGTTAGTAAAATAATAAAATAATTTATTTACCCACTCTCCTGTGGATGGACACCTAGAATTTTGACAGTTTCTCTTTATTGTAATTACAAATAATGATTCAGGGAATGCCTTTTTACATACATGTTCTTGTATACATATATAGACTAGCATTCAAAAAGTGAGATTTTGGGGTCAAAGGCTTATATTCATTTTTAATGTCAATAGATAGTACCTACCTGCCCTCCAAAAATACTGTACCCATTTACAATCCCACCCAAAGTGTATGAAAATGTCCTTTTCACATACCTCACCAAAAACAATACTAAAATCCAGCCTATTTGGCAGTTAAATAACGGACTTTATCATTGTTTTATTTTGCATTTTCCAATTAGCAGACCGTGCTCTACCCATTCATTCGACATCTGTGTTTATCTCAGAACAATTCCCATATAGTTAACTAACATTCCATTAAGTAGATGTTGGTTGGTAAAAACTATTGATTAGAAATACTGCTTTTCCTAACAAAACAGCACATAATAAAATTACTTGTGCTCCATATTTGTAGAAGAAATTCTAAGTAAAATTGCATGATCTAGTCAGGCATATAGCTGAGTAACAAAACTGCTTGAATCCCTTTTTGCTTGCAAGCAAACATAAAGTGGAAGAGTCAAGATTCTTTTTTTTTTTTTTTGAGATGGAGTCTCGCTCTGTCGCCCAGGCTGGAGTTCAGTGGCCAGATCTCAGCTCACTGCAAGCTCCGCCTCCCGGGTTTACGCCATTCTCCTGCCTCAGCCTCCCGAGTAGCTGGGACTACAGGCACCCGCCATCTCGCCCGGCTAGTTTTTTGTATTTTTTAGTAGAGACGGGGTTTCACCGTGTTAGCCAGGATGGTCTCGATCTCCTGACCTCGTGATCCGCCCGTCTTGGCCTCCCAAAGTGCTGGGATTACAGGCTTGAGCCACCGCGCCCGGCCCAAGATTCTTATAGATTGAACAAAACTAAAAAAAAAAAAAAAAAAAAAAAAAAAAAAAAAAAAAAAAAAAAAAACCAAAAATTTTTAAGATCCTGAAAGGCTAAGATTTCTCAGTGTAACAGAAATGAGATATAAATATAAAAATTAGGAAGGAAAAAATAGGCAACTAATCTTCAAACTGGATTGCAAACATCAGTATCAACCTATGCTTTACTTCCCCCTTAAAAAAAATGCTTTTCCCTAGTCCACCCACTGAACCACCTGGCTAAACCTCTACATCTAAATCATATGAATGTATTTATAAGCACTGACTGAAGAGCTCATTTTCCTTTCTCTTTTTTCTCACAGAACTTAAAAAGGAACAGGTACTCCCTGCCACAACAAAATATTCTGGTCATACAAAAATACCTGTTACAAGGAAACTAAGATTTAAGAGGGCATCGTAACAGACTTCTGTCATTTAGTTCTGAAGGTTGTTACTCCTGATCACAAATCTACTTCAGGAAATAAGAACATACTAAAGATGCAGCACAGAATCCTGCACTCGACTCAGGTTCAAATGCAAGCACCTTGCACAGCACACCATCAGAGGACCCCCAATGGTGACTGCTCCATCCGCAGAGCCAAGAGACACAGGAGCCACGTGAACTTCAGAAAAGGGCGGCTGTGTCAAGGAGAGTGGCAGGTAAGCGTCTAAATAAAATCAGATGAGGCCATTGTGGTTAAAAGAACAGTAAAGAGAATACAATTCAAAGATGCTATTTAATAAAGAAATAAAGAATTTTTCCTACATAGCCATGCCTCAGCGATATTGCGGGCTGGGTTCTAGAGCAGTGCAGTAAAGGGAATATCGCAACATGTGAGTCACACACATTTTTTCGTTTCCCAAGGCATACAAAAGTTATGTTTAAACTATAGTCTATTAAGTGCGCAATAGCATTATATCTTTTTAAAAAATGTACATACCTTTATTTTAAAACACTTTATTGCTAAAAAATGCTTACGATCACCTAAGCCTCCAGCGTGTCACAATCTGGCTGGTAGAGGGTTTTGCCTCAGTGTTGACGGTTGCTGACTGACCAGGGTGGTGGCTGCTGAAGGTTAGGGTGATTGTGACAACGTCTTAAAATAAGACAACAGTGAAGTTTGCTGCACTGACTGACTCTTCCTTTCAAAAAAGATTTCTCTGTAGCATGCCATGCTGTTTGACGGCATTTTACCCACAGTAGAACATCTTTCAAAATCGGAGTCATCCTCTCAGACCCTGCTACTCCTTTATCAGCTAAATGTATGTGATATTCTAAATCGCTTATTGTCATTTCAACAATGTTTGCAGCATCTTCACCAGGAGTAGATTCCATCTCAGGAAACCACTTTCTTTGTTAGTCATAAGAAGCAATTTCTCATCTTTAAACTTTGATCCTGAGACTGCAGCGATTCAGTCCCCTCTTCAGGCTCCACTTCTAACTACAGTTCTCTCGCTATTTCCATTCCACCTGCACTTCCTTCTTCCGCTGAAGTCCTGAACCCCTCAAAGTCATCCATGAGAGTTGGAGTCAACTTCTTCCAAACTCCTGTTAATGTTCATATTTTGTCTCTTCTCACGAATCACTGGTGTTTTCAATGGCATCTAGGATGGTGAATCCTTTCCAGGAGGTTTTTGACTTACTTTGCCCAGATCCATCAGAGGAATCAGTCTGTGGCAGCTGTCGTCTTACAAAATGTATTTTTTAAATAATAAGACTTGAAAGTTGAAATCTCTCCTTGATCCCTGAGCTGAAGAATGGATGAGGTGTCAGCAGGCAAGGAAACAGCCTTCAACTCCTTGTGCAGCCGCATCAGAGCTCCTGGGTGATCAGGTGCACTGCTGATGGGCAGTTGTATTTTGAGGGACTCTTTTTTTTCTGAGCAGCAGGTGTCAACATTGGGCTTAAAATACTTGGTAAACCAGCGTGTAAAAAGGTGTGCTATCATCCAGGCTTTGTTTTTCCAGGTATAGAGCACAGGCAGTATAGATTCAGCATGATTCTTAAGGGCCCTAGGCTCTTCAGAATGGAAAATGAGTGCTTACTTCAACTTAAAGTCACCACCTGCATTAGCTGTGACAAGACAGTTAGCTTGTCCTTTGAATCCTTGAAGTCAGGCACTGACCTCTCCTCTCTAGCTGGAAAAGTTCCAGATGGCATCTTCTTCCAGCAGAAGGATGTTTAATATACATTGAAAATCTGTTGTTTAGTGGAGCCACCCTCATCAATGATCTTAGCTAGATGTTCTACATAACTTGCACTTTTAAGTTACGGAGATGGCTTCTTTCCTTGAACCTCACCAACCTCTTCAAACTTTTCTTCCGCAACTTCCTCACCTCTGGCAGTCTTCATCGAAGTGAAGATAGTTAGGACTTCGCTGTGGATTAGGCTCTGGGTTAAGGAAATATAACGTCTGGGCTGATCATCTCTCCAGGCACTAAAACTTTCTCCCTATCAGCAAGAAGGCTATTTCTCTATCATGGGTGTGTTCACTGGAGCAGCATTTTTATCTTCCTTCAAGAACATTTCCTTTGCATTTACAATTCGGCTGTTTGGCACAAGAGGCTTAGCTTTCAGCCTGTGCTGGCTTTCAACATGGTCTGTTCACTAAGCTACTAAGCTTAAGCATTTTTAGCTTCCCTTCTTTTTTTTTTTTTTTTTTTTTGAGACAGAGTCTTGCTCTGTTGCCCAGGCTGGAGTGCATTGGTGCCATCTTGGCTCACTACAACCTCTGCCTCCCAGGTTCAAGTGATTATCCTGCTTCAGCCTCCCAAGTAGCTGGGACTACAGGCATACACTACCATGCCCAGCTATTTTTTTTTTTTTTTTAAAGTAGAGACGGCTTTTCCCATGTTGACCAGGCTGGTCTTGAACTCCTGACCTCAGGTGATCCACCCAGCTTCTGACTGAAAGTGAGAGGTGTGCAACTATCTTTCACTTGAATACATAAAGGCCACCGCAGGGTTGTTAACTGGTCTAACTTCAATATTGTTGTGTCTCAGGGAATAGGGAGATCCAGGAGAGGGAGAGATAGGAGAACAGTCGGTCAGTGGAGCAATCAGAAGATACAACATTTACCAATTAACTTGGCCGTTTGATATGGTTTGGCTCTGTGTCCCTACCCAAATCTCAGGTCGAACTGTAATCTCCACGTGCCAAGGGAGGTACTTGGTAGGAGGTGATTGGCATGGGCACAGTTTCTCCCAAACAATTCTCATGATAGTGAGGGAGTACTCATGAGTTCTGATAGTTCTACAAGTGGCTGTTTCTCCTGCACACTCACTCTCTCCTGCCACCATGTCAGACATGCCTCACTTCTCCTAAGTCTCCTGAGGCCTCCCCAGCCACGCAGAACCTCCAGTCAATTGACCCTCCTTTCTTTATAAACTGCCCATCTCAGGTAGCATTTCACAGCAGTGTGAGAATGGACTAATCCGCCTCTTACACGGACATGGTTTGTGATGCCCCAAAATAATTACACTAGAAACGACGAAGATCACTGACCACAGATTACAGTCACAGATATAATAATAATGCAAAAGTGAGAAATACTGCGAGAATTGCCAAAACATGACACAGAGGCATGAAGTGAACACATGGCACGGACAGGCTTATTTATCCCAGGGCTGCCGTAAACCTTCAACTAGCAAAAACACAGTATCTACCATGTGCAATAAAGCAAAGGACAATAAAGCGAGGTGTGCCCTGAACACTTTCATCTTAAATGTCGTGTTCATATTTTATACGTTAGTCTTGTTACTTAAAGAAAAAACCACCTAGCATAGTCTTAATAGCATTAAGGTACAATTGCTTTATCCAGGAAGTTTTGGGAAACAGAATTAACAACTCTCTTAAGAGCATTTTTCAATGTCATTATCTTTCAAGGAGAAGTTTGTAACGTAGAATACTTGAAATTTATGCTATAATGAGATTTTAATATGTTCCAAGTAGCTATGTGGTATTTTTGGACTTGTTAAAATATTTGGGTGAGACAAAGACTGACTTTAGAAAAAGTCAGTATAAAGCTAATTTTAGTGGGTGATTTTGGACCTGTTAATATATTTACATGAAACAGACACTGGCTTTAGTCAAGTTAATTGTATTATGGATAAAAATGTAAAAAAAAAAAAAAAAGATAAATGTAACTACTTGCAGGCTATTAAAAAAATGTACAAAGTGGATGGAGGAAAATAATGAAAGAATCTCCTCCTATTCCTGAAATGTCATGTTCCATACTATTACTCCATGTGGCAATCTGAAAACCATTTCCATCAGCAGTGTTAACATCCTACTCACTTCACCAGAACTGCAACCCAGAATGATGGCACTGTCTCTCCAGCTAACTGACTCATCAGGCTTTTGCGGGATGCAATGCTCTTCCTCACCAAGATTCAGAACCACAGATCCGAAACATGTTCGCAGCTGATGCAAGAAACCTACTTTTTTATATCGTGTATAAAGGTGCTATGAAAAATGACACCACACCGTGTGACTGGCTGGCCTCCACCTTTTTTTTTTTTTTTTTTTTTAAGCATGCTCCCAAGAAAAGTATCTACTTGTTTAGATTAAAAAGTATGTTTCTGTTTGAAGGAACAGAAGATGTAACTTTACAGCTGACAAAACCGCTAGCCTCCTGTTAACATGAAGACTTTAAAGGCCTGGGAGGGGACTGACATAAACGTTTTGCTAGATTGTAAATGATAAAAACTGCCCAAAGTTGGCAAGTAAAACCTCCATAAGTGGGCAGTATTAATGCTCTTCTTGTAGGCAAACTATCTAGATACAACTTCCTTAAGCTATCTAGAAACCTGAAAGGTGGCTTCTTGCCTATCAAAACAAAAGATCAAAGGCATCAAATATAGGAAGAAGTTTCTGTTTATAGCAAAGAGCACAAAGGGCTCAAAAACAAAGCAAGAGAGCCAGGTGTGGTGGCACAAGGACTGCCTGCGCCCAGGCGAGTGAGGCTGCAGTGGTGCGCTCCACTCTACGGTTCTTTCTGGGAACAGTCACTGCACTCCAGCCTGGGTAGCACAGCGAGACTGCATCTCAAGAAAAAAAGAAGCCAAACAGACATACATTTTGAAAATTACATATAAAACTAGGTTAAAAAGTGGGTCTTCAAATTTAGAGTTAGTCCTAGAACTGAGAAAATAATTTATTTTAGTTTCACAGTGAAGAAAACTAAGACCTAGAGGAAGAAATCTTATCTGCAACTTTTTGCCTTTCACAACTAGATAAGCCAAGGACAGAATGAAATCCTCATCTTTTCACTGGATCCACATGGGAGAAACATTGATTTTTAAGGACGGCTGTGCAGATGGCGCTGCAGCCCCTTCTGCTCTAAACCGACCAACCTGCTCCTCTCTCTGATGTGTCTCCTCTTGCTCACTGATTCTCACTGGCTTCGAAGTCTCTCTCCGTGGAATGACCAGCAGACAGCCCCAGCTCATATTTGCTTCTAAACCTAGCAACCTTGACTCGGGTATTTGCTTACAGAGGCTATGCAGAGCTTATGAACGAGGGTTCTTGGCCCTGGGGTGGGGAGGGGCAGTCCTCTGCTGTACAAGACCGACAGCACAAGACATTTAAATGGTCAGCATCCATCTTGGTTTCTGCCACTAAATGGCAATAGGGGCCCCAGACCCCATTATTGTGACACCCAAAATATCCATTTCCAAATCTGTCACTGAGAATGACTACCTACGAAAGAGACCATTCAAGAATAAAGTTTCTAAACTTTAAACTACAATTTGGGAGATTTTAGAGAATAAATTTCAATACCAGAGGCATCCCTACAAAAGTTTCCATTTTAAATATACTCTGGCCTTTATTTTCCCCACCAGTAATATGGGAACAATGCCATCCTGTGGGGACTAAGTCAGACAATGCACAGGAGCCATGAGCCTGGCTCCAAGCCCATCGCCTGCGACCGCAGTCATTACCTGAGGGCTTCCTTCCCTGGAAATCCCTTTGAGCAATTAAGATCGTTCTCGCCACTCTCAAGGACTAGCACATGTACCACGTAAGCATCACAGTGAACATTTACCCTTTTACTTTTGAAGTTCTGTCCCACTTTAATCTCAGATGAGGAACCATCTATAATCAAAGCACAACTGACCAAACATAAACCAGACTATTTCTGACCACTTGTCTTAGAATCATTTCAGAAAAACAACTTCATTATTTTGTCTAAAACAAAACCTCAAAAAGAATATTAACTATCAACAACGGAGTATTAAAAACACAGAACAAGGCAGTTTTAGTATAAGCTTGTCAGGCAACGGGGGGCATGCCAACGTAGGCCTTGTTGAAGACAGATACATTTCAGTGCTGCTGAAGTTCAGAGAAACTAATCGTCAGGGAGGCAGGAGCAGGAATTGTGGAAGGAAAGGACTCTGCGGGCTTTTGAAAGGAAGAGAGATTTGAATGCAAGAAAGAAGGTGCCAGGCAAAGGGGTCCCCGTGTTGAAGGCACTGAAAGGCCTGTCCCTGGGCATGGGGAACGGTGAAGGAGCAAGAGCCAGAGGCTGGAATGACGGAGGGAGAGAGTGGGAAGACAGAAGGAGAACACGTGTGTACGAGAATGTGTGTGAGAGGAAAAGAGTGTGAGAGGCTTAACTGTGAATCTGTGTGAGAAACAGGGACAGAGAACTAATCTGAGAATGAGCGTGAGGGAAAATAAGTGTGAGAACGAGTGTGAGACAAAACATGTAAGAACAAGTGTGAGACAAGAGGAAGTGTGAGAGGTGTGAGGAGCGTGAAAGAACACGCGTGAGAGTGAACAAGTGTGACTGAGGACAATGTGTGAGAGTGAACGAGTGTGAGAACAAAGTGAGCGGTGTGAGTGTGAAAGAACAAGTGAGAACAAGTGTGAGAGAACAAGTGTGACAGAACGAGGTGTGAAAGGTGTGTGAAAGAACGAGTGAGAAGTGTGAGTGAACGAGTGTGAGAACAAAGTGTGAGGTGTGAGGTGTGTGAAAGAACAAGTGTGAAAGTGAACAAGTGTGACTGAGAACAAGGAGAGTGAACTGAGTGTGAGAACGAAGTGTGAGAAGTGTGAGCATGAAAGAACAAGTGTGAGAGAACAAGTGTGACAGAACAAGGTGTGAGAGGTGTGCATGGGAAAGAACAAGTGTGAGAGTGCACAAGTGTGACTGAGAACGAAGTGTGAGTGAACTAACGAGTGTGAGAACGATGTGAGAGGTGTGAATGTGAAAACAAGTGAGAGAACAAGTGTGAGAGAAACAAGTATAAGTGTGAGAGCAAAGTGTGAGGTGTGAGGAGTGTGAAAGAATGACTGAGAACAAGTGTGGGTGTGAAATCTGAGTGCTGAAAGTATGAGAATGTGTGTGAACGAGTGTGAAAGAACAAGCGTGTGTGTGAGAATAAAGTGTGAGGAGGAGTGAAATGAGAACAAGTGTCAGTGAAACAGCAAGCATGAGAAAATGTGAGCATGAGTGTGAGAACTAGCGTGAAAGTGGGAGTGTGAGAACAAAGTGAGAATGAGTGAAAGAACAAGGGTGTGTGACAAAGAATGAGAAGATGTGAAATAAGTGGGTATGTGAGAACAAAGAAAAACATACGAAAGAACAAGTGTGTGTGAGAACAAGTGTGAGAATGGGTGTGAAAATGTGCATAAGAACAAGAAGTGTGAGAACGAGTATGGAAGCTTAAGCCTGTGTGAGAACAAGTGTGAAAATGTGTGTGTCCGAGACAACAAATGTGTGAGAATGAAAACGTATGAGAACACGTGTGTGAGAATGAGTGCAGACAAGCATCAAAGAACAAGTGTGAGTGTGAGAACAAGTGTGAGAGAACAAGCGTGTGGGAAGGACAAAATGGGCGTGTGAGACAGGGAGGCTCCGAAGCCCAGTCTGAGGTCCACACGAGGGCACCATGGAGAAGCCACCAGCAGGGCCCGAGAAAGGCCTGGCTTTAGAAGGCGCCTTTGGAAAAGCAACTAAAATAGCGTGCCCCTCCTTCCCCACCGACACGTGCCTCAGGATGCTGGGAGCCTCCGCCTCTGGAGGACTGAGCTATTTCAGGAAACTGAAAAGCCAGTGGAACACGCATTTCCAAAGGACAGGAAGTCACCTCTGAGCTGTTGTGACTCTTCTATGAGAAGCAGAACGTGTACCGTGCTCCATGATCGGAAAGCAATGTCAGGTTTGAACTGCAACGACACAGATGTATCCACGTATTTCATGAACAGCACAGGTGCTCCTCTTCTCTCCACGTTCTGTAGGCCGTTGTGATGGGTGTGGTAATGTTTACAGTTTCAGGGCAGCCGCTGGGCACCTGACCACGTGCTGTATGCCTGGCATCCTGGCTGCATCCAACTCCACAGTTCAGAACAAGAATCACCTGGAAAGTCTGTTGGAAATACAAACTCAGGACTCCCACCTTTCTCCAGTTTTTTATTTAGCGGATCTGGGCTGTCGGTAAATTTCAAAAATGTTTTTCTTATGTTTGTAAGTCCCAGGACTTCTGAGAGCTTCATTCTTGACCACACGGGAGAACTGACATCCTGAGCCACCAGCCAGCCTGAAATCCCTCCCTCCAGGCAGCTCCCAGGGAGGAGAGGCAGGAGTGAGCTGAACTTGAAGGAGGACGAATTCCCCCCAAAACAAGTGAGATGACTCCAGCCAGATCCTAATGAAAGGCCACAGGCCAAGTGTGGGTGAGCCAGAGAACCACAGGTGTGCACATCACGTGGTGGCACCTGCATGCCCGGTGGGCAAAGACAGCCTCAGGGAGGACACTTCCCATGGGGAGGAGCCCAGGAGGAGGTAGCTGCCACCGTAGAAGGGCACAAAGCAAGCCCCACCCCACCTTCCACCTAAAGGGACAGAAGCCATGGGGGAGAGAAGCACCTTGAGGACCCACTGCAGCTGGGGAGAGGTCCCTTAAGGACGTGGTAGGACAATGTCCCAGGCCAATAGAGACCCTGTATTGCTGGGGCAGGTGCAGACTCTGTACTGCAAAAGACCCGCCAAAGACACAAGGCACAGGGAGGAACGGGCAGGGTCCCTGGGAGAGCTCTGGCCCCAAGACCCAGGATGGACCAGGACAACAGGAAGCTCTTCTGTATCCCCTCTACTGGGGGTGGGCAAGACTGTCCAAAATAATACAAACATCAAACCCAGAAAGTCAGATCCCAGAGAGTCGGAGAAAACAGCAGGATAAATACTGCAAAAACTCCCAGTTACTAATGTGTGGTCTGAGTCTGTGGATGTGCCTGTGGCCCCGACTCTGAACTCACTGCAGCCTCATCTGCAAGGCTGTAAGAATGGGCTTCAGGGAGCCCTGTTCAAACACTGCAACCTTCCCACCCACAGCTGGTCCAGGGGGTCGGTATTTGACCCAGCTGGAATGGGGAGGGAAGAGGAGGGGAGAAGCCGAGGATGCAGGAAGACTCAATGCTTTCTCTGAAGTGCTGGCAGGCATGCTACCACACGTGGACTGCATTACCAGATGAAGCTAGTCTCAGAGGAAGAGGAGAGCGAGCAGAGGTGGAGACAGTCACGAAGGCTTTCAAATTCCTGGTTCCATTCTGCTCCTGAGACTCAACTGCAGTCCCCTGTACACATGTCATGAGACACCAATATATACTATTTTTATTTTTTAAATAAATACCTCTCCTTTTTAATCCCCATTTGCTTACAGCACATGAATTTCTGGAGTCCTTGGCTAATAGGATTCAATTTCTTCTCACAACAGAAGACACTGTTTCCATTTTACAGAGGAAGAAACGGAATTTATGGTTCAAAAGATACCAGCAGCCAGCACCTCCGCATTGGCTTGAAGACCCCGAATGTGGGTGGATGAACATGTTTGGGGTAAGCCTAGGACCATTTCTAGGGAAGGTTTGGGAAAGACCTCCTGGATCCCCTGTACTCGAGGGATAAATCTCAACAAGACTAAGGGCTCTGAAACACCCTCAAACTGCATGCTGCCCAGCAACTACCAAGTGAGGGTGATTCGCTGTGCACAGCCGATGGCAAACACCAACTGTTCCAGTTCTTATCAGAACATTTATCCAAGCTTTGCTCCTTACCGATAAATCACCTCTAGTGGCCGGGTGCGGTGGCTCACGCCTGTAATCCCGCACTCTGGAAGGCCGAGGTGGATGGATCACTGGAGGTCATGAGTTCAAGACCACCCTGGCCGACATGGTGAAACCCTATCTCTACTAAAAATACAAAAAGATTAGCCGGGTGTGGTGGTGGGCGTCTGTAATCTCAGCTACTCAGGAGGCTGAGGCAGGAGAATCACCTGAATCTGGGAGGCGGAGGTTACAGTGAGCTGAGCTTGCATCATTGCACTCCAGGCTCCACGACAAGAATGAAACTCTGTCTCCAAAACAAACAAACAAATAAACAAACAAAACAAAAAATCGCCTCCAGTGTCAGGACTAAACCTACATGTAGGAGAAATATTTAATTTCTTAAAATCTGAAGATTACTATGTGTTAGGTATTGTACTAAGCAGCTGACATTCATTGACATTTAATTTTCAGATTTAATTGTGTGAAGTAGGTATTACTGCCATGTTACAGATGCGAAAACTGAGGCTTAGAGAAATAAGTTGTTCAAAGGCTACAGTAAGAGGAAGAACTAAGAGTGGAAAACCAGGTTGTCCAACACACGTCTGTCACTTAACCATGGCACTGTGCTGCCTTCTTCACCGATACTCCAACTTCGTCACTTCAGCAATGTTTAGGGCTTTTTTCCTTCAACAAGTTCTACATTATAAAAACTAAAGAAGTCAACAAGTAGAAAAACGTATAAAGGTTTCGTAAGGGTTTCTAAATCATCCAAATAGTAAAAAGAAATTTAAAAAAACCACAAAATAAAAACCCTTCTAGAAATATCTTTCACCAGGATGAGGAGGAATTTCTTGGCAGCCAGCAGAAAACCCTGTTCTCATATTTTCCAGTAAAAGAAACTGAAAAATTTCCTTTTCACTGAAGCACACGTTTGATGACTTTACTCACCATATAAGGAAATGAGTGATTCTGCACTTTTCAGCCCCATCCTTCTTTTCTGAGCACTAAATTTCATTTGGAACTTAATACGTTATTTTAAAAGTAAAGTCATCTATGGAAGATCCAAACTAAGCAAGAGCACTATTAAATTTTGAAGAAGATTTAAAGATTTGGATTTTGTTACATTCTGAAATGCACTTTTTAAAAAGGTCTTTCTCTAAATTGTTAAAAATGTCCCTGGCTAAAGATGGGTAAGTTAAAAATACTCAGCAGTTTGTTAAGATTACTGAGGTTTTTTGGTCACTAATGAAGTTGGTTTCTTAAACACACTGGACTTTTAATAACTGGTATGTGGTATGTAAAAAAAAAAAAACCATGAATTTTAAATCTTATCAATCTCTTAACATCCTGAAGAGTAAAATTTAATTTTAACAGTAAAATTTGACAGAGATGACCTAGGAGTTTTTGGATGTCCCCATGTTTCATGTACCTAAAATCGATTCAAAATAAGCCCATTTATTTCAGTAATAAGAAAATCAGAACGATTATTTTATTCATAACACAAAGTGATGACACTTAATTCTTTTGTTTTTATACGGAAAAAGTACAACCTATAATAAACTAGTTTATGACAGGTGTAGATAAACCCGTATTTTAAAAGCCAAATAACAATTTTTAGTAAGTTATTTGAATCAAATTATATGAATTAATATTCCCACTTTAAATTACATATCATGTTGAAGGTACTACATGCAGGACTCATCAGGGGCATGTCTTGCATCATTCATTTACCAAACTCTAAGGAGACAGAGATGATCCTTGCTTTCAAAGAGCTAACAGTAACTGTGCAGAAATTGCTGAAAGTAAGTGAAACAAAAGGGGCAAAGAAAGCCTTCTGTGGCAAAGGAAAAGGACAGGGAGGTAGCAGTGAGGTGTGGGTTGGTACAGACAACCATATGGGCAGTGTGCACCTGGAGAAGATGACCCAGACCACAGTGAACACGGAGGGCAGCAAAGGGAGACAGCCAGAGGCTGCAGGAGCCCAGGGAAGGAGGAAGGAGTCTGTTTGGCAGGAGTGACAGTTCTGTTGTCTTGGTTTTGTGGGAAACAACAAATAGTATTTATTAACAAATAATAAACAGCATTAAAATAGTATTAACTTAAAAAAAAAAACAACACAGTATACGTTCAGCATCCCTCATCTAAAAATCCAAAATGCTTCAATATCAGAAACTTTTTGAGTACTAGCATCATGCTCAAAGGAAATACTCACTGGAGTCTAACGCAAATATTACAAAACCTGAAACACATCTGGTCCT
The DNA here is from genome assembly GCF_002776525.5 of Piliocolobus tephrosceles. Taxonomy (NCBI): domain Eukaryota; kingdom Metazoa; phylum Chordata; class Mammalia; order Primates; family Cercopithecidae; genus Piliocolobus; species Piliocolobus tephrosceles. Next base: position 146,992,908 of record NC_045441.1, read on the forward strand.
AAACATCTCCAGTAATATTCAACTTGTATATGAAACTGTATGTACAGCTCATTAAACACACCCCAAATGAGGGAGGAGGTGCATGCAAAAGACAGTAGCCCTTATCTCTGGAGGGGAGAAAAGGAAGGTTTACAGGTTAGTCTTCTCCACAAAGTGTTCAGGAACACGAGCACTGTATCAGACTAAACTGGATCTGTATACAGGCTCTTGTTACTTGTGTGACTTGGAAAAATAAGACTCTCAAAATCTCAGTTTCTGAACAGTAAAAGAAAACAACGTTAATATTTAGCTATAGAGTTATGAGGATTAAATGAGCAAATATCTATAAATCATATTCAGTGAGGTGGTGAATAAAATGTGAGCTAAAGGCCGGGCGCGGTGGCTCAAGCCTGTAATCCCAGCACTTTGGGAGTCCGAGACGGGCGGATCATGAGGTCAGGAGATCAAGACCATCCTGGCTAACACGGTGAAACCCCGTCTCTACTAAAAAAATACAAAAAACTAGCCAGGCGAGGTGGCGGGCTCCTGTAGTCCCAGCTACTCGGGAGGCTGAGGCAGGAGAATGGCGTAAACCCGGGAGGCGGAGCTTGCAGTGAGCTGAGATCTGGCCACTGTACTCCAGCCCGGGCGACAGAGCGACACTCCGTCTCAAAAAAAAAAAAAAAAAAAAAAATGTGAGCTAAGACCTACACTTCTGAAGAAGTCCATGTTTTCAAATTTTTGTAACATTTTTATAATCAGGAAAGAGAGCTGTTTATCAAGAGATAAGCTCTCAGTTAAGGCACAAAGAAATACAAAAAACTCCCACAAGATTCATGCAACAGAAAGGGACAACAGTGAGTTGATAAAATTTTGTTTCTCCACTTTGTACATTCTTCCACGGGTATGTATTTTTGTCACCAAATGGGAAAATAAAAATGAAATAAATAATGACTTACTGGTTTCCTAAGGAAGAAGATAGACAAAGCTCCAACTAAGGGCATATCTCCAATCAGTGGTTCCAGAATCACCCGCATGGTACCATGAATCTAAACTCAAACAGGAAACCAAAATATGTAATAGAAAACAATTCTCCTGGGCCACTTAAGGAGTTTGCTTGCGCATCTTAGTAACTTTTGAGCACCTGACTTCTTATTTCTCTCAACTATGACCTACAGTTAAAAACTGAACATCAAAAAAATTCCAAGCTAGAAAAACTTCCTAATTTTCTTTCTGAATACAGCTTAGAGAACTTTAGAAAACTGTAAAATTAAAACAAAAAACAAAAAACTTACCTGGATACTTTTCACACCAGCTCTACAAAAATATCGTTTGATCTCCAAATCAATCTCACAATTTCCTACAAAACTAACAAAGAAAAAATTCTGCATTACATAATGTGAGTGAAATGAACTACTCTCTTCATCACTATAGACCTGCAAGATGTATAATCTGAATAAAATGATAGTAAAGCAAGCAAATAGATTGTAGGTAAAAATCGTAAAATACGGCCCATCAGATTATAGTATTTTACCGCTCCAGGTCTTCAGGCTGTTATCAGATCCAATACTGCTCTGACCTTGGAAGGAACACTCCCAATCAATCAATCAATCAATCAATGGTTGTGGTTGTTGTTGGTCATATATATAAAAATCTTAACTAAACAGAAATATCCATGTTCAAAAGAAGATGTAAATAACAAATTGCAACTTCTGAAGCAGACTTTTGATGCAATGTAGTTTTCTTTACCTTATAAATCTGATGTTTAAAACATTAAAAGGTTTAATTTTATTTCACACAAATAAATGTAACAACTTGCTTCCCAATCATGAAAAATCTCTCAGTGCCCTAGGCCTCTATGACATCCAAGACTAGAAACAGTGCATCTGTTTGGGGCCTCAATTTTGCTCAATGAGTAAGTCATTTCAAATATTAATATGAAACAAACATAACGCTATAAGCAAGATATGCATCTATTTTTAATATAAACATGAAATGTCAAACACTTTTTGCGTGGGTTAGTGTAGGACCTGCCCCGACCCTCAGTTTCTGGAGGCAGGATGTCACACTCTGACCTGACAACGTCTGTGGGGAAGTTTGATAAATGCTAGAAGGGAATGTCTAAGCAGATAAGCAAAATAGTAACGAAAGGAATCTGGGATAAGTTTCTTCCAGTATTTATTGTCCTGGTGTTAACGCCAAGGCCTACAGATTCTTCTCATTGAGAATTACTCTCTACCTAGTTGGTAAAATCACCAATAACCTGCTACAAAACTATAAAAAAACTTTCCTTTTCTTCATTCTATGACTAGATCATTTTCTTTTCTTTTTTTTTTTTTGAGATGCAGTCTTGCTCTGCTGGCCAGACTGGAGTGCAGTGGCGCAATGGTGCCTCACTGCAACAGCCGCTATCTGGTTCAGGCCATTCTCCTGCCTCAGCCTCCCAAGTAGCTGGGATTACAGGTGTGCGCCACCATGCCCAGCTCATTTTTGTACTTTTAGTAGAGATGGGGGTCCACCATGTTGGCCAGGCTGGTCTCGAACTCCCAACCTCAAGGGGTCCACCCGCCTCGGCCTCTCAAACTGCTGGAATTAACAGGCATGAGCCACTGCACCCGGCCTTGATCATTTTATTTTCTAATACTTTTCAATTATTCCTTCCCCATCTCTACTGCCTGCCAATTTAGTTAAAGTGCTTGTCTGGAACTCACAACAGAGCAGAATGCATATTTGTTCAGAGACATAAATCTGAGCAGGATACTTGGCACATGTTATGGGAGTTAACCATGAAACCAGACTGCACCTTCAGAATGGCGTCCACTGACTGACGGACTCAAACTTGCTCGGTGCTGGGGACACTGGACAAGCGCACAAGGCTCCGACCCTCATGAAGCCTGGTACCAGCCCAGTGGGCCACCCTCCTGGAGGTGGACCATCCTCCTGGGGCACAGCCTGACCTGAGACATACGTGGGTGCCCTCTTTTATTCCACTGATGACAATGGTGTTTGCCCTAGCACCAAATATTTTAAAGAGGCAGATTTTTCCATATTAGATTAAAGAAAGTCTATGCTTCTTTCTGAAATAAAGGTAACTTGGTACCAACTTTGTACATTCATTATATTTAAATACTTTGGAAACTCAATGATCACTTTAATAAAATGATCTTTAGTAAAGGATCAAAAAAACACACAACTCTGAGCTGCTAGCACCACGTGGTTGTTCTGAGTGCACAGTACTCACTGGGCACCACACAGTGTGTTGTGAGGCCCCACGTGGAGCAGGAAGCCCTGAGCAAGCTCAAGGAAAAACAAGGATGAAAGACAAGAGAAGCCCACTTTTGAGCCACAGCCCAGGGGACACAGCGAGACCCTATGGGGGGTGTGGGGGGAAGGAAGCCCATTTTTATTATGCTATGCGTGGTAGCTGGCAGCTCTTCAATTTCTTTTTTTCCAATGTAAAACACTGTATTAAAATACACAAAAATTTGGCTGGGCATGGTGGCTCACGTCTATAATCCTAGCACTTTTGGAGGCCGAGGCAGGTGGATCACTTGAGGTCAGGAGTTTTAGACAAGGTGGAAAACTTGTCTCTACTAAAAATATAAAAATTAGTCAGGCATGGTGGCACGTGCCTATAATCCCAGCTACTCGGGAGGCTGAGGCAGGAGAATTGCTTGAATCCAGGAGGCAGAGGTTGCAGTGAGCCAAGATCGCACCACTGCACTTCAACCTGGGTGACAGAGACTCCGTCTCAAAATAAGTAAATTAATTAATACCCAAAAAATCTACCCTTATAATCATTTTTAAGTGTACAACTCGGTGGTACTAAACACATCCATAACGTGCAACCATCACCACCAGCCATCTTCAGAACATTTTTCAACTTGCAAAATGAACACCCTTCCCCCATTAAACACTATCTCCCCATTCCTTCTGCCCCCAAGCCCTGGCAACCACCATTCTGCTTCTGTGTCTATGAGTCTGACTCCCCCGGGCACCGCACACACGTGGAATTATGCAGACGCTGTCCCTTTGTGTCTGGCTTGTTTCCTTCAGCATAAGGTCCTCAAGGTCTAGCACATGGCAGCCTGGAGCAGGAGTCCATGTTTTTCAGGCATACAGGCATATAGGCCACATTCTGCTCATCCATTCATCGGCCCACACAGACTTGGGCTGCTTCCACCTTGTAGCTATTGTGAAAAATGCTGCTAAGAATGTGGGTGTGCAAATATCTGCTCAAGTCCCGGTTTTCAATTCTTTCAGGTATGCACGCAGAAGTGGGATTTCTCGATCACATGGTAATTTTATGTTTAAGGTTCTGAGGAACTGTTTCCACAGCGGCTATACCATTTCACATTTCTACCAACAGCGCACAAAGGTTCCAATTTCTCCGCATCTCACCAACACCTGTGATTCTCTGGGTTTCTTTTGATAGTAGTCTTTCTAATAGGTGTTAGGTGGTATTTCATTACGGTCTAGATTTGCATTTTCCTGAGGGTTAGTGATGGTCAGTATCTTTTCACATGCTTACTAGCCACTTGTATATCTTCCCTGGAGAAACGTCTATTCAAGTTCTTTCCACATTTTTGAATAGGACTGTTTGGTTGTTCTGTTGTTGAATTTCAGGAGTTCTCTATATATCCTGGATGATGACTGCTAAATGGATTCATGATTATAGGGATTGCATTAAATCTGGGATTGCTTTAGGTAGTAGTAACATCTTAACAATATTAAGTTTTCTAATCCATTAAGATAGAATGTTTTTCTATTTATTTGTACCTTCTTTGATTTCTTTCAGCAATATTTTAGTTTTCAGTGTACAAGTCTTTCTCCTCCTTAGTTTATTCCTAAGTATTTTATTCTTTTTGATTCTATTATAAATGAAATTGCTTCCTTCATTTTCTTTTGGGATTGTTCATTGTTAGTGTATAAAAATGCAATTGATTTTAGTGTGTTCACTTTGTATCCTGCTACCATGCTGAATTTATTTCTTAGTTCCAAGAGTTCTTTTTTTTCTTTTTTGGTGGGATCTTTAGGGTTTTCTACATATGAGATCATCTCAACTGTAAACAGAAAGATTAATTCCTTCCAGTGGGTGCAGTCACTCATGCCTGTGATCCCAGAGCTTTGGGAGGCCAAGGTGAGTGGATCACTTGAGCTCAGGAGTTAGAGACTAGCCTGGGAAACACGGTGAAACCTCATCTCTACAAAAAAAATACAAAAATTAGCCACACATGGTGGCATGAACCTGCAGTCCCAGCTACACGGGAGGCTGAGGTGGGAGGATTGCTTGATTCTGGGAGGTCGACGCTGCAGTGAGCCAAGACTGCACCACTACACTCCAGCCTGAGTGATAAGGCAAGAACCTGTCTCAAAACAAAAACGAAAACAAAACCAACAAACCAAACAAATTATATATATATATACACACACACACACACACACACACATAAAATGTCTTTCTTCCTTTCCAGCCTGGGTGCCCTTTATTTCTTTCTCTTGCCTAACTGCTCCAACTAGAACTCCCAATACCGTGTTGAAGAGAAGTAGTGAAAGAGGGCATCCTTGCAGTTGTTCCTGATTTCAAAGAAAAAGCTTTCAGTTTCTGACCACTGAATAAAACGTTTTTTTTTTTTTTTGAGACGGAGTCTTGCTCTGTTGCCCAGGCTGGAGTGCAGTGGCGCGATCTCGGCTCACTGCAAGCTCCGCCTCCCAGGTTCACGCCATTCTCCTGCCTCAGCCTCCAGAGTAGCTGGGACTACAGGCACCCGCCACCTCGCCTGGCTTATTTTTTGTATTTTTAGTAGAGACAGGGTTTCATCATGTTAGCCAAGATGGTCTCAATCTCCTGACCTCGTGATTCGCCCGCCTCAGCCTCCCAAATTGCTGGGATTACAGGCGTGAGCCACCACACCCAGCCCACTGAGTATAATGTTAACTGTGGGGTTTTCTTACATGGTTTTTATTATGTTGAGTTAGTTTCCTTCTATTCCTAGTTCATTCAGTGTTTTTATCATGAAAGGGTATTGAATTTTGTTAAATGCTTTTTCTCCATCAACTGAGATAATCACATGATTTGGTTTTTTCCTTCCTTTTAATGTGGTGTATTACATCAACTAATTGTACGCTGAATCATCTTTGCATTCTGGGAATAAATCCCACTAGGTCATGGTGTAAAATCTTTTTAATATGCTGCTGAATTCAGTTTGCTAGTATTTTGTTAAGCGTTTTTTTTTTTAATCAATGTTCATAAAGAATATTGGTCCATAGTTTTCTTGTAGTGTCTTTAATTTCTTTTTATTTAACACATTTTCTGAATGGCAATTATCGAGGCTATTAGAAACTGAGACCCAGGAGGTAAATAATATTTGGATGTCTAACAAGAATTTAGTTGAACTCCAACCGACAGCAGGTAAGACGTGTGCTCTCTGTATCCTCCACCTTACAGGTGCAGCTAAGTGACATTACACGCCATTAACTATGACACAAATACAACAAATAAAAACTTACCTAATCTGAAGGTCCAAAATAATTTGCCTTTTGTCTACATTTTCAGTATATACCTTAACACCATTGATCCTGAGGGGCTGAAATAAGAAGTAGTTTATTTTAAAATACAGAGGTTAAAAAAAAAAATCAAACCTTGTAACACAGCATAGAGATAAAGAGAACAAGCTTTAAATTTCAGACTACAATAGGAATTAAAATTCTGCCTTCATAACAGAGTGCGGCTTGATTTTCAGCTATTTAACCCCTGTTCCTCAGCTTCCTCACCTGTGATCTGCAGAAAAACAATGGCCTCTGTTTCATGAGATTACTGTGAAATTAGGCGACAAAATAAATGTCAAGACAGTAGTGCATGCCTTGCCCACAGCAGTTAATAACCACTAGGCATGATTGCTGTTGTCAGTACATGTAACAATACACAAGTGCTCTTTACAAGCCTCTTACTCTCGTCTCTTCGTATCTAACTTGACCCTTTTCCAGTACTCCATCCTTACTACCATGTTTGAAACATAACTTCCTTTCATTTATTCTTTATGTCTCACAATTTTTCATTTCTTAAGACTTTCATGCCCCGGCGTGGCAGCTCAGGTCTGTAATTCCAACACTTTGGGATACCAAGGCAGAGGACTGCTTGAAGCCAGGAGATTGAAATCAGCCTGGGCAACAAAAAGTAAAAAAATTAGCTAAGATGGGAGCACACGCCTGTGGTTCTAGCTACTTAGGAGGCTGAGATGGGGTGACTGCTTGAGAGCAGGAGTTTGAGGCTGCAGTGAGCTATGATTGTGCCACTGCACTCCAGACTAGGCAACAGAGTGAACTCCCATCTCTTAACAAAAACAAAACAAACAAAACGCTGGGCACAATGGCTCAAAGCTGTAATCCCAGCACTTCAGCAGGCTGAGGTGAAAGAATCACTTGAGCCTAAGTGTTTGACACCAGCCTTAGTGGAGACCCAGGCGTGGGACAAGCACCTGCAGTCAGTCCCAGCTACTCAGGAGGTTGTGGTAGGGGGAATCCCTTGAGCCTGGGAGGCTGAGGTTGCAGTGTGTGGTGATCACGCCACTGTACTCCAGCCTGGGTGACAGAGTGAGACTCTGTCTCAAAACTGAAAGAAGCACCTTACTTTTAGAGTACTACTGCTTACTTTGACAAGCTTGAGTGTATTAAAATCACACCTCTCACCCAGCTGTCAAATCAAACTCTAAGCTTTTACCTGAGAGTCTAGACACCTCCTATGCTCCCAAGTTCCCAGGCTTTTTCTTTATCGCACTAGCTAAGCCATGTACAGACTGTACTAAAAACATAATCACCACATTATGCTAATAAGTGAAAATGGGGCAGGCATGATGTACATCAGATAACATACTCCCCAAATGACACTGAGATGAAGGGACCAACCCCACTCCAGATGACCGGGCATTACCTAACGAAGGACAAACACCAGAAGGCAACACTGCCGGGCTGCCCGAGGTCTTGGTCAGCACACAGCCTGGCCAAGGGCCCTGCACAGGACTCCGCGTGCCATTCCATCCGCCCCTTCATCAGAAAGCCTGGGCTGGCCACTTGTAAGACATTGGCACAGCAGGTGAAAATGCCGAAGTTATCTTTATTGAATCAGCACTCCTCTTAATACTCTTGCTATTCTCCAAGGACCTTCTTATTCAGCTGGTATCAAACTTAAAGTGTGTGTGATGGAACTCAAACATAATAAAATTATTCCTAAAGTAAACCCAGGTGAGATTGGAATTGTAAATATCCACAAACATGAACATGCTGTAACTCAGGGCATAACAGGCTAAATGTGGCCCTTGGCCTGACTCTACAGCCCTGGAGCTAGGATGGTTTTCACTTGGCGAAAGGGCTGTGAAAGAAGGGAGGGAGAGACAGCAGGACAGTGTGCCAGAGACTTAAGGTGGAGTCAGAGCTAAAACATGTATGACCTGGCCACGTACAGACAGAGCAGCCCCTGCTTTACAGCATTTAACTTGTCACTGGGATTTTAACCTGCACTCATACGGCACTTTAACTTGTAATTGTGTTTTTCCCCATCTGTGGTTACCATTTTAGGTGTTGAAGGTAAAGTCAACACTGAAAGTGTACTACAGGCATCCTGTGTAGAGACACGGGCGAGTCCCACAGGCGTCCTGTCTAGAGACACGGGCGAGTCCCACAGGCATCCTGTGTAGAGACAAGGGGCTCGTCCCACAGGCGTCCTGTGTAGCGACATGGGCTCTTGCACAGGATGGCCACGCCTCAGGCATGTCACAAGAAAAGCAGCAGCACATACAGGCAGGTGTCACATGTAAGGCTGCACAGGAGGCACTGGGTCTGGAGTAACTGCTTCTGAGACAGAGCATTCTCTGCACACAGAAAGTCAGCTCTGATGGAGAAAGGTGGCCAGCAGCCTGGAGAGCATGGGGTGGACACGGGTGCCCACTAACAGGTGGCAAATACACAGTGGCCATGCCAGACCCTCCCGCAGCCACATCTGTCACAACCCTGAACCACACTGTGCGGGGATGTCTGTGTGCTTACTCTGCTGCGCACGCACCAATGTGTGCAGACTGTGTGTGTGTGTATAAGAACTCTCACGTTCTGAGTCTTTAGGCATATAAATGTTACCTTGGACTGTTGCTACTTAAACACTGATTTAAAAATATAAAATAAAAAGAAAAACTTCCCATGATCAACTAAATGTACTCTTGAGGCTTTTACGAGAAGTGGTATTAGGAAGTAGAGCTTTCCTTTTTACATAATGTGACTCCGTTAACAAAATCCGTCTTTCCTTCCACCTATGTAATGAACGGTGTACCTACCTTACCAGCATAAAGTCATTAGTAGTTTTGTTTTTTAACATCCCGAGAGGGGTAAACACCTTAAACATGTCAATTACTGCACATTTAGTATGAATTCACATATCAAACTCTCTCACAGGAAAGACTACTTAAAACTAGCGCAAAAAGGGCATGCTGACAGAAGAACGTGGAGCAGAAAGACACATGAGGGGAAAAAAGTCTGTGTTACAGAGAAGCCATGCGACGGAGGCTGACATGGCCAAGAGAGCACCGCGGACAAGAAGGCAGGAGGACGGCCTCCCAGCAGATGGGAAGGGGCACCCACAGGCGAGAGGGCAGCAGGACGGCCTACTGACAGACGGGAAAAGGCACCGAGGGCAAGAGGGTAGCAGGACAGCCTCCTGACAGACGGGAAGGGGCACGACAGGCGAGAGGGCAGCAGGACAGCCTCCTGACAGATGGGAAAAGGCACTGCGGCTGGAGGCAGAGCCTGAGTGGGAAATGCAGGTACACCCAGTAGACCTTCTTGGTGAACAATTTTCTTCAGAACATAATTTGAAGCTGTCTGGTTTTTGAAATAGGGTCTTACTCTGTCACTCAGGCTGGAATGCAGTAGTGCGATCATGGCTCACCATAGTCTCGACCTCCTGGGGCTCAAGTGACCCTCCTGCCTCAGCCTCCCATGTAGTCCGGACCACACACGTGCACCACCACACCCAGCTAACTTCGAAACTTTTTTGCAGAGACGGGGTCCCACTTCGTTGCCCAGGCTGGTCTCTAGCTCAGGTCTCCCAAAGTGCTGGGATCACAAGCATGAGCCACTGGGCTCATGGAAGCTGTTTAAAAAACATATACCCAGCTAGTTGGGAGCCTGAGGCAGAAGATCACTTGAGCCTAGGAGTCTGAGGCCAGGCAGAACAACATAGTGAGGCCCCCGTCTGAAAAAAAAAAAATTGAAAGAAAATGTGTTTTTTGGCCGGGCGCGGTGGCTCACGCCTGTAGTCCTAGCACTTTGGGAGGCTGAGGTGGGCGGATCACGAGGTCAGGAGATCGAGACCATCCTGCTAACATGGTGAAACTCCGTCTCTACTAAAAATACAAAAAATTAGCCGGGCGTGGTGGCGGGCATCTGTAGTCCCAGCTACTCGGGAGGCTGAGGCAGGAGAACAGTGTGAACCTGGGAGGCGGAGACTGCAGTGAGCCAAGATAGTGCCACTGCACTCCAGTCTGGGCGACAGAGCGAGATTCTGTCTCAAGAAAAAACAAAAAAAAAGAAAGTGTGTTTTTCATGTTTTCACAGCAGTCTGACTGTGTGCACATGTGAGGATACTTAAGAGAACACTACTGACCTGCTGGCCCACGTCGACCTTCGTGAAACTAAAGGTGCTAAGGTGGGTGTTTGCTCCCCGCACAGCTGGTTCTATAGTTTCTCGAAACAACTTCTCTATAAATTGGCAAATGAAAGGCCACATGTGTTTTACAGTCTGGAAAGGAAAAAGAACTCAGTGTAAACAAAATGCTATAATGCATGACACACACGAGTGCTCATGAGAAACTCTCACAACGGACCAAACCTGGTTTTGAAAATAAAGCGGGGGGAGTATCTTCTTGTTATGCAAAATCAACATGATCTAAATTCTAAAAAGTTATTAGAAAAACCAACTACTGATTACCTAATATGTTGTAGGAACTAGTTATTCTGGTTAAATATTCTGTTTAAGTATGTCAGCACATTTAAAGATTTCTAAAAGTCCTGTGGTTTCAACTTGTTGCTGAAAACAACACTAATATTTATAGTTCTTCAACTGTATAAATATTAATAAGCACCTATATTTTTAATGACAAATGAACTTCCAGTACTTTAAAGTGATCATTATGAACATCTGAGTTCACTGTGTAGCCCTAAAGACGCATGAAATACAGAGATAAAGCAGATCTAATTCAAGGTATACTGTTCTAAAAACATAACCTTTAAAAAAATGATTGCTGGCTGGGTGCAGGGGCTCATGTCTGTAATCCCAGCCATTTGGGAGGCTGAGGCGGGTGATCATCTGAGGTCGGGAGTTCGAGACCAGCCTGACTAATACGGAGAAACTCCATCTCTACTAAAAATACAAAATCAGCCAGGCATGGTGGCGCATGCCTGTAATCCCAGCTACTCGGGAGGCCGAGGCAGGAGAATCACTTGAACTCAGGAGGTGGAGGTTGCGGTGAGCCGAGATCGTGCCATTGCACTCCAGCCTAGGCAACAAGAGTGAAACTCCATCTCAAAAAAAAAAAGGATTGTTATTGATTATTCAGTTTCTTGTAAGTTATTTCTTTCTTTGTAATGTTTCTTAAAACTTATGATTATTATAAAATAGATTTGAGCCCTGACTGTTCAGAAAAGAAGACACATGGCCAGAGATATAAATATGCACATGCCTATACTTTTCTCAAGTCAAAGAGACAGTTCTCAGTCTCTGGAAAAAAAAGAAATGCATTTGTTATGACTGAGGTCTTTGGGGAGCAGAAGCCAACCCACTAAAGTCCAAAAGAGCTCAAATGTTACCAACATGCAAATTCCCAAATATGGAAAGACGGTATCTCATCCTCCAATTCCACTGATAGACAGTATTTGGTATACTCTAATCTTACCTTATTTAGCCATTCTGCTCTTTCAGTGTCTGGAAAATGGACCTAGGAGGAAAATACACACATATGACTTATTAGCTCCCAACAACTGTAAATAAAATGTCAAGCAGGCAATTTCATATTCCCATCATATGTCCTATGTTTACATGATGCTTCTTTAAAACACTCTGCTCTAAACCTTTGGAAACTGGTCTCCAAGGAGGGAAAGTGAAATGCATGGCACCCCAGCTCTTTACATTCTGAGAACATGATGAGTAGAAAAGTCGAGTGTGGAAAATGCCATCAGAGTCTTCCCTGCACCCCACTGTCCAGAGGAAATTCACTGGAATCTGAAACATCATAGATTATACAAAACTGACCTTTACCTTTTTTAAGAAAACATGTTTCTAATCTGTTAGTAGTATTATCATCATGTCCTGGAAATCTAGGCTCAGGGCCTCTACCCTGCCCAGGTCAGCCATGGTGGCGCAAACCTGCAAGTCCCAGGTACTCGGGAGGCTGAGGTGGGAGGATCCCTTGAGCCCAGGAGCTTGTCTGCAATGTGCTACAATCATGCTTGTGAAGTGCTGCACCCTAGTCCGGACAACATAATGAGACTCCATAAAATAAAGTAACAAAATATAAACTAAAATAAAACCCACTCTTTCCTTTTCCTTTTCTCTTTTGGCCCAAACCAGCCAAGAGACACTGTTCCTTACTTGGCTCCTCTCCGTACCATCTCCCACCTTCACCCAGATGGGGATCCCCCTGAAAATTCTGCAGGTAGGGCCTGGATACTGGAGAGGGTTTGTACAGGAGAAAAGAAACCTATTTAGGGCCAGGTACGGTGGCTCATTCCTGTAATCCCCACATTTTAGGAGGCTGAGGCAGGTGGATTACTTAAAGCCAGGAGTTCAACACCAGCCTGGCCAACATGGGGAAACCCCGTCTCTACTAAAAATACAAAATTAGTAGAGTGTGGTGGTACCCGCCTGTAATCCCAGCTACTTGGGAGGCTGAGGCAGGAGAATCGCTTGAACCCGGGAGGTGGAGGTTATGGCAAGTCGAGATCTTGCCACTGTAATCCAGCCTGGGACAGAGTGAGACTCCGTCTCAAAAAAAAAAAAAAAAAATTAAGAGGCTATATAGTTTAAAAAATATCGTACACATATGCATGTGTATAGAAACATGTTCTAATGTAAGTTACACATGCTAATAAATGCATAGAAAAGAGGTTTGCAGGAATATGTACGAAACGAGTAAGGAGGAAACTCAGCTCTTACATTTCTCTGTATTTCTATGCTTTTGAAATCCTTATAAGCACGAACTAATTCTGTAATTTAGGATTAAAATTAACAAAATGTTTCTACCACAGGCGTACTATTTTTATATAACAAATGATCAAAATTATGTGAAAGTGCAATTTTCATTAATTAAACCATATTTTATTAATATTAGATGAAAACGATACTTGGAAACAGGATTATCTTACAACATAAGTAATCTACTCCAAATCTGATTTGCAAAGAAAACTTTTTTGGAACATCAAGTTTTAAAGATAAATATCATAAAATGACTCCTGTAAAAAATGTTCCAAAATGAAAACATTCTTCCTTCTCTAACATTAGATTTCTCTAAGTTTACTGGTACTGCTCAAATTTGGTCTGACAGTATGCTAGTAAAGTCCTACTCATCCTGTCATCCTTAACGCCGAGCAACACCTTAAAGCTAAACATAGCAGTACCACAATCACCTATAGAATTATACTTATGTAATAATAAATAAAGCTTCTCTACTCAGTCATGTATCAGAGCAAAAATAAGGTGAGTTCTGATTTTATTAGTCACTGGGCCGTATTTAATCTCCTGTACATGTGTTGACTGTTCTCTTGAAGAATCTATTTATCAAGCACTTCCTCCAGATCCAGCGGAAATGAGACCTGCTGCTGTCCTTGGGAGGCTGTCGCTGGAGGAGGGGCCGGTGTGGGAGGCATGGCCGCCAGCCAGGGAGGGAGAACAGCGCTGGAGGAGGGGCCGGTG
>NC_045441.1:147006850-147007640 GCF_002776525.5 Piliocolobus tephrosceles
AGGAGGGGCCGGTGTGGGAGGCGTGGCCGCCAGCCAGGGAGGGAGAAGAGCGCTGGAGGAGGGGCTGGTGTGGGAGGCGTGGCCGCCAGCACAGGAAGGGGAGTCTGCTGCTGCCTGGAAGGGTACATGGAAGATTCAGACAGAGGCCGCAGGCCAGGTGCCGTGGCTCACGCCTGTAATTCCAGCACTTTGGGAGGCCAAGGTGGACGGATCACGAGGTTAGGAGTTCGCGACCAACCTGGCCAGGATGGAGAAACTCAGTCTCTACTAAAAATACAAAAAAATTAGCCAGGCGTGGTGGCGCACACCTGTAGTCCCAGCTACCCAGAAGGCTGAGGCAGAACTGCTTGAACCCAGCAGGTGGAGGTTGCAGTGAGCTGAGATTGCGCCACTGCACTCCAGCCTGGGACTCCGTCTCAAAAAAAAAAAAAACAAACAAACAAAAAAGAAAGAAAGAAACTAGCGGTATATGAGCTGGGGCTGGCCAGGTGTGAAATAACAAGAAATACATATATTTGGTCTCTGCCCCTAGTACCTAACACAGAACTCCTAAAACCCCTTATAGGTAGGAGTGCTAGGAGAATCTTTCGTTCTAATATTTGGTCTCTCATCCCTGATTCCCCACACAAAGGTACCAAATCCCTTGGAATTTCTTGGGTGGTAGGAGCAGCTTTTGTTCTAATGAGGTGTCTCTTGGTGGGCTCCTGGACAGCCTCAGGATGGACAGGAGCATGGGAGGAGGCGGCACCCACGCCTGCAGTGAGGCAGTGACGGGCAGGAGCGTGGGAGG